>NW_027512654.1:0-300000 GCF_048772815.1 Callospermophilus lateralis | reverse complement strand
AATTATCTTCTATATTTCTGTAGTGTCTGTTGTGATATTGCCTTTTTCATCCCATATGTTAGTAATTTGAGTTCTCTCTCTTCTTCTTTTCGTTATCATGGCTAAGGGTCTGTCGATCTTATTTATTTTATCGAAGAACCAACTTTTAGTTTTGTCAATTTTTTCCATAGTTTCTTTTGTTTCAATTTCGTTTATTTCCACTCTGATTTTAATTATTTCTTGCCTTCTGCTACATTTGCTGTTTTTTTGCTCTTCCTTTTCTAGGGCTTTGAGATGAAGTGTGAGCTCATTTATTTTTTGTTTTTTTCTTTTTTTTGAGGAATGACCTCCAGGTGATGAATTTCCCTCTTAAAACTGCTTTCATTGTGTCCCATAGATTCTTATATGTTGTGTCTGTATTTTCATTTATCTCTAAGAATTTTTGATTTCCTCCTTTATGTCTTCTGTAACCCATTGACCATTTATTAACATATTGTTCATTTTCCAGGTGATGCAGGATTTTTCCTTCCTTCTTTTATCATTGATTTCCAGTTTCATTCCATTATGATCAGAAAAGATACATGGCATTCTCTCCACACCTTTATATTTACTAAGGGTTGCCCTATGGCATAATATATGGTCTATCTTTGAGAAGGATCCATGTGCTGCTGAGAAGAATGTGTATCCACTTGATGATGGTTGATATATTCTATATATGTCGGTTAAGTCTAGGTTATTGATTGTGTTATTGAGTTCTATAGTTTCTTTATTCAACTTTTGTCTGGAGGATCTGTCCAATGGAGAGAGCGGTGTGTTGAAGTCACCCATAATTATTGTGTTGTGGTCTATTTGACTCTTGAACTTGAGGAGAGTTTGTTTTGTGAACGTTGCAGCACCATTATTAGGTGCATACATATTGATAATTGTTATGTCTTTTTGGTGAATGGTTCCTTTTAACAGTATATAGTGTCCTTCTTTATCCTTTTTGATTAACTTAGGTTTGAAGTTGATTTTATTCGATATGAGTATGGCCATTCCTGCTTGCTTCCAAGGACCATATGAGTGGTATGATTTTTCCCAACCTTTCACCTTCAGCCTGTGTATGTCTTTTCCTATCATATGAGTCTCCTGAAGGCAGCATATTGTTGGATCTGTTTTTTTAAATCCAGGTTACTAGCCTATGTATCTTGATTGGTGAGTTTAAGCCATTAACGTTTAGGGTTACTATTGATATATGGTTTGTACTTCCAGTCATGTTTGTTTATTTATTTATTTATTTAAATTTGACTTGTTTTTCCTCTTTGGTTATTTTTCCCCCCTTTACTGAGTTACCTCCCACTGTTAGTTTTGGGTGCTGTTTTTCATTTCCATTTCTTGTAGTGTTTTGCTCAAAATGCCTCGCAATGCTAGTTTTTTGCCTGCGAATTCTTTTAACTTTTGTTTATCATCAAATATTTTAATTTCATTGTCAAACCTGAAGCTTAATTTTGCTGGATACAGTATTCTTGGTTGGGATCCATTATTTTTCAGCATTTGAAATACGTTGTTCCAGCATCTTCTCGCTTTCAACATCTGTGATGAAAAATCAGCCATTAACCTAATTGGTTTACCCCTGAATGTAATCTGCCTCCTTTCTCTCGTGGCTTTTAGTATTCTCTCCTTGTTCTGTATGTTGGATATCTTCATAATTATGTGTCTTGGAGTTGGGCTATTACAGTTTTGTATGTTTGGGGTCCTGTAGGCTTCCAGGATTTAGCAATCCATTCCATCTTTCATATCTGGAAAGTTTTCTAAGATTATTTAATTCAACAGATTGTTCATTCCTTTGGTTTGGACCTCTATACCTTCTTCTATCCCAATGACTCTCCAGTTTGGTTTTTTTATGACATCCCATATCTCTTGGATACCTTGCTCATGATTTCTTATCAGCCTTTCTGCGTTGACTATATTCTTTTCAAGTTGATACACTTTGTCTTCATTATCTGATGTTCTGACTTCTATTTGATCTTGTCTATTTGTAATATTCTTGTTTGAGTTTTTAATTTGGTTTATGTTTTCCTGCATTTCTAGGATTACTGTTTGATTTTTTTTTCAAAATCTCTATCTCCTGGTAGGATTCACTTTTTGTTATTTGAATTTGCTTATGCAATTTATTATCAAAGTATTCTTTCATTGTTTGGACTTGCTGTCTAATGACTTCTTTAAGATTCCATTCCTTCTGAGTCAGATATGCCTTGAGTTCTTTCTCTATCCATTTTTCTTATGTCTGTAGGTTCTCCTGTAAATTTAAGTTGTCCTGCATTCTTTGTAATCCTTTTTTCCCTTGTTTTTTCATGGTGTTCACGTTACTTTTCAACTCTGTTTAACTGGTGCATTTCTGTTTTCTCCTATAAATTGTTTTGGTTTTGTATATCTCTGTGGTCTATCTTTTGTGGTGGGAAACTGTGCCTAGAAATGTTGGGATTTATTGTAATTTAAAGCTGATTCACTTAATTCATAAAAGGCTTACAGATTCTGTATGCATATAGTGATTTGTTGTTAGGTCTTAGGACTTTATATTTAGGTTAGGTGCTATGATGGTATGAAGGTTAGTATATCTTGGCTACTTTGGAAGATTGTTCTACTGAAGTGGAATATTAACAGGTGATTGGATCAGGGTATTTGGTAATAGCTAGGTATTTACGAGCCCTATAGACAGCCTGGAAACAATCACCTATTTGCATTTAGACAATTACATGTAATGAAAGATGTAATGATTGGCATGAAAGTTAGGGGGAAGGGGAAGGAAGGAGTTCTTAAAGAGAAAGAGGGAGAGAGAGATAGGTAGAATAGAGGAGAATGGAAAGAACAATAAAAATTGAAAAGGGAAAAGAAAGAAGGAAGGAAAAAAACTAATTAAATAGAAAAAAAAATGAAGTCTTAGAGATCCATTTTCTTCTCTTCCAGTAGGAAGAGCTGTGCCCTCCTAGCCAAGCTTCTACCCTCTATGTGCTAGCAGCAATCCCTGTAAGGTGGCTCCTGGGCGTCTCTAAATCCTGTTAGTCGAGAGCCATTTCTCTTCTTCGACCTCTCCCCCCCTTCCTCCTGCTAGCCAGCCAGACCCCCTGCTCACCAGAGGCGATGTCCAAGGATTTGGTTACACTTGCAGCCCCACTGCGTGACATATTTCCTGAATGACTGAGCACTCTCTCTGTCATTCATCCAAGCCCCAGGGCTGTGGATAGGTGATCTGGAAACCGACAGTTTAATTTGTCCGGACTCCTTTGGTGGGCTCGCCCCCGGGGAGTTGGCAGCTAAGACCTTGGGTGTCACCACTGGTGGTAGGGGGAGTTGGGGATCGGGAATCCCCTCTTCTTCCCTTGGCCCCTACAGTCACACCCATGGAGCTCTGGGTCGAGATTTTTGAAGTTTCCCAGCTGTATGTATCTGGTGGGGATGGGAGTCACACACCTGCTAAAGCTGATTCCGCTGGGAAGGGATCCCGTCCGCTGAACTCTGGTGACATCAGCTCTCTGCTATGTCAGGCCCCAGACTTCTTGCTGGAGTGTCCTATGGGAGGGGTGGGTCTGGCCTTTCTCAGGTCTGACCCAGTCTCGGTTGGTTTCAATTCTGGTTCGCTGCTTCATGAAGGCTTGGTTAGCAACCTCTTCATAGGGTCCCTATGCCGTGCCTTGCTGAACCGCCTCCTACTCTGCTGGTTGCCAGGCAGCAGTGGCGGGCCTGGACCTCTGCACCGCGTGGCAGAGATTCACTCGTCTGGGGCAAACTGTCACCTCCAGTAATCCCACAAATTCCCCAGCAGGTCTCACTTCAGCAGAATTTTGCTAGGAGTTTCTCAGCAGGTAGAATCTGAACGTATTAATGAGTCTCCCTGTCCCCCATGCTTGAGGAGGTACTGAAAGCGCTGCCTCCCCACCCACCGCCATGTTGAGTCTCTGTTCTTCTTTTTCTAGGGCTTGGAGAGGTAATGTTAGGCCATTTATTTGTTGACTTTTTCTTTTCAGGTATGAAATCCGTTCAATGAACTCTATGCACTTCCTTCGTAGTGTTCCAGATATTTCAATATGTTGTGTTCATATTCTCATTTATCACTAAGAACTTTTAAATCTCTTCCTTGATATCTTTTGCAACCTATTGTTCATTCAGTAGCATATTATTTAGTCTCCAGGTGTTGGAGTAGCTTTTAATTTTTATTTTGTCATTGATTTCTAATTTCATTTCATTTTGATCTGTTAAAATGCAGGGTAGTATCTCTACTTTCTTCTATTTGCAAAGAGTTGCATTTTATATGGTCTATTTTAGAGAAAGATCCATGTGCTGCTGAGAAGAAAGTATATTCGTTTGTTGAAGGATGAAATATTCTATATATGTCAGTTAAGTCAAAGTTATTGATTGTATTATTGAGTTCTATAGTTTCTTTGTTCAACTTTTGTTTGGACGATCTATCTAGTGGTGAGAGAGGTGTGTTTAAGTCACCCAAGATTATTGTGTTGTTGTCAATTTGACTCTTGAACTTGAGAAAGATTTGTTTGATGAACAAAAATGCTTCATTGTTCAGGCATATATATTTATAATTGTTATGTCTTGTTGGTATATACTTCCCTTATCCTTTTTGATAAGCTTTAGCTTGAAGTCTACTTTATTCGATATGAGTATGGAAACCCCTGCTTGCTTCTGCCGTCCATGTGAGTGGTATGATTTTTCCCAACCTTTCACCTTCAGTCTGTGTATTTCTTTTCCTATCAGATGAGTCTCCTGGAGGCAGCATATTGTTGGATCTTTTTTATTTTTAATCCAATCTGCTAGCCTATGTTTTTTGATTGGTGAGTTTAGGTTATTAACATTCAGGGTTATTATTGAGATATGATTTGTATTCCCAGCCATATTTGTTTATTTTTGTTATTTAACCTGACTTGTTTTCTCTTTTGATTAGTTTTTCCTTTAGGGTACTACCTCTCTCTGCTGATTTTTATTGTTGTTTTTTGTTTCCTCTTCATGGAATATTTTGCCAAGGATGTTCTGTAGTGCAGGTTTCTAGCTGTAAATTCTTTTAACTTTTGTTTATCATGGAAGGTTTTTATTTCATCATCAAATCTAAAGCTTAATTTTGCTGGATACAAGATTCTTGGTTGACATCCATTTTCTTTCAGGGCTTGATATGTTTTTCTAGGATCTTCTAGCTTTTAGGGTCTGTGTTGAAAACTCTGCAGTTTACCTAATTTGTTTCCCCCTGTAAGTAATTTGATTCCTTTCTCTCATGACTTTTAATATTCTCTCCTTATTATGTATGTTGAATGTTTTCACTATAATGTGACTTGGTGTGAATTTGTTGTAATTTTGTACATTTGGAATCCTGTAGGCTTCTTGGATTTTGGTTTTCCAATTTATTCTTCATGTTTGGAAATTTTTCTGATGTTATTTCATTGAATAGATTGTTCATTCCTTTGGTTTGGAACTCTATGCCTTCTTCTATCCCAATAACTCTTAAATTTGATCTTTTTTATGCTATCCCATATTTCTTGAATGTTCTGCTCATGATTTCTTACCACTTTCACTGTGTGGTCTACATTCTTTTAAAGATTATATGTTTTGTCTTCATTGTCCTGAGGTCCTGTCTTCCAAGTGGTCTACTCTGTTGGTGATACTTTCAGTTGAACTTTTAATTTGGTTTATTGTTTCTTTCATTTCAAGGATTTCTGTTTGATTTTTCTTTAGAACCTCTATCTCTCATTGAAGTAATCTTTTGCTTCCTGTATTTGTTTATGTAGTTCTTTTGCTGTCTGTAACTGCTCTCCTATATCATCTTTTAATTCATAGAACATTTTAATCATATGTATCCTGAACTCCTTCTCTGTAATTTCTTCTGCTGTACTGGCCATGGATTCTAATGATTTGCTATCTTGATTGGGTGGGGGGGCACATTGCCCATATTTCTTCCCTTCTAATGCTGTGGGTTTGAGGTGTTATCATTTTTACCCTATAGGCTCATAGTGCTCCTGTAGAGTTCCAATATCTCTCCTTTGTTGGGAAGGACAATGTTAACAGATCCTAATATCAGTTAAATACACCCTATCAACAAATTCATTGCTCTTAAGACAATTACAGTTTGGTCACAATATACATAAATGTTGAATTTGATTATTATCTATAATTTAATCAGTAGGTTTGTAAAAGGGTTTACAGATTCTGACAGTGGACAATGAACTGGGGGTGAGGTATAAGGATGATATGCTGAGGAGGCAGTGTATGAGGTTATAGAGTTAATATATCTTAGAAAGTGTGAAAGAGAAATCTAATGAAGAGGGCTAGTAGCAAGAGAATAGACAGGAAGTAATTTTGGATAGACAAGTACGTGGGAAGACAAAAGAGGACATAAACCAAACACATATATGTATTCAGTAAAATAAAGGATGTTAAAATAGTAAAAATTGGAAGGGAAAAGGGAAAAAGCATATACAACATACCTCTAATATTATTCAGACATCCCAGTTCTCAAAATTCTAATTCATGCAAAGTGCTTGGTTTCACACATGTTGGGGATGTGAGGGCAAGAGGATAGATGGGGAGAAGAAAAAGAAAACAGAAAAAGAAAAAAAATTCTCCAAGGAAGAGACCAGGATTATTGCTAGTTTTAGAGATCTGTATCTTTTCTGCTTCCCTTCTCATCTAATAGGTGGGGTTGTCTGTTGTTAGCTGGTATCTCCACCTTCAGGATGGTGAAGGTAACTAGGGTGGGAAGGCTGGTCCTGGTACAGGGCACCTGGAAGTGAGGTGTGGCACCTGCCAGTCCCTGCAGGGAGAATGCACCTCTAGAGTCTCTTTTTGGATCCGCTCATATGACTTGAATGCCAGGTCTCCCTATTTTGCCTGAAGATTTCCCAGTTCCTGGTCTCTCTGTTAGTCTCCAAACTTTTGTACTGTCTCTCTCTCCCTTAGCAATTTCCAATTAAGGGAACTGTCTCACTGGGGCTCCCATAGGCGGTGCCCTGGTCGCACTGAGCACTTGTCCCACTGAGAGCTGTTTGTGTTGGGCAGTTACTGTGCTGAATTACTGTCGATGGGAAGAGAGGGAAGTTGGAAACCAGGTACCTGGCCAGGTAACTGGAGTTTCAGTCTGGGAGCTACACCCACCAAATATGGCAAGGAAGGTGACTCAAGATGGAGGTGGGCCGCTTCCAGCACCAGGGTGTCGGATAGATTGTGGGGAGCCAGGCGATGGTGTTGTGCAATGTGTAACAGAGATGAACTTTGACATTCAGTACTGCAGCTTTTCACTGTCTTCAGAGCCTGTGATATTTCCCCAGGTGCAGGTAGATTACTGCATAGGGGATTATGGCTATAGGTGCCCAGTTGAGTCGCAAGATGGATGTGATCAGGGGAGCCCCTTGTTGGTAGATGGGGGTCCAAAGGGGAGTGGCAGACAGAGTTCCTGTGGGTATATAGCAGCTGAGTGTCCTGCGTGGTAGTGGAGTGGCATCTGGGAATTCTGCACTGGCACTGGTGTTGATAGGTGATCCTGCTAAGGTGCTTGCAAGCCCTGTGTGGCCTAGTAGTTTGGAGTTGGGTGTTGGGAGCTGGGAGTCCTGCTGGAAGGCTGAGGCCCTTAGCCCTGAGCAGGGGCACAGCACTGGTGATTTCTGTGTGAGAGCAGCTGTATAGGGATCCTTTATCACTCTCAGAGAAGCAGTATTCCCACTAGTTAAGACCTGGGTCATGGAGCGACACAGAATGCTGCCTCCCTCTGGCCGGCCATCTTGGATTCCCCTTCCTCACAAGTATTTACTGTTACTTGTGTTCTTCATGATTGACACTCTAGGTGAGATGGAAACCCAGTGTTTTTTTAATTTTTGTTTTCCTATTGACTAAAGATGTTGAACATTTTGTCATATAATTGTTGGTCACTTGTACTTCCTCTTTTGAGAAGTGTCTGTTCAGTTCATCTGCCCTTATTTATTTATTTATTTATTTTTGCATAGGTTATTTGTCTTTTTTGGTACTAAGTTGGATTCTTTACATGTTCTGAATATTAATCCTCTGTCCCAAGAGTAGCTGACAAAGATTTTTCTCTTTTTCTATAGCCTGTCTCTCACTCTGTTATTTTCTTTATTGTGCAGAAGCTTTTTAATTTGATGACATCACATTTACTGATTTTTGTTATTTTTATTTTCTGAAATGTAGGAGTCCTGATCAGGAAATTAGTACTTATGCCTATATATTGAAGTTTTCTCTTATTTTTCCTTCTAACACTGAAAGGTTTCTGGTCTCATACATAGGTCTTTGATCCACTTTGAATTGAATTTTGTACAGGATGAGAGATAGGGGTTCAGTTTCATTTATTTACATATGGTTATCTAGTTTTCCCAGCACCATCTTGTTAAAGAGGCTGTTTTTTCTCCAATGTGTTTTTGGCACCTTTGTGAAGAATTACTGTAACTATATGGTATTGTCTCTTTGTCTTGTATTTCATTTGTCTATATGTCTGTTTCAATGCTAGTACCATGCTGTTTTTGTTATTATGTCTCTGTAGTATAATTTAAAGTCAGATATTGTCATGCCCCAGCATTGCTCTTTTTACTCAGAGTGCTTTGGTTATTCTGAATCTTTTTCCTAAAGTATTTAGGAATGTCTTTTTTCCTAGTTCTATGAATAATGTCATTGGAATCAATAGAGAAATTGTTTGTAATTGCTTTTGGTAATATGGCCATTTAACAAAATGGATTCTGCCTATTTGTGAATATGGGAGATCTTTACATCTTCTAGTGTCTTCTTCAATTTCTTTTTTCATATTCTGTAATTTTCCTTGCAGAGATCTTTCACTTCCTCAGTTAGGTTCATTATTATGTGTTTAATTTTACTTTTGAAACTATAATGAGTGAGATTGTTTTCCTAATTTCTTTTTTTAGAATATTTACATTTATTATGTATAAGAAAGCTATTGATTTTTGATACTGCTACTCTGCTGAATTTGTTTACCAGTTATATAATTCTTCTGGTGGAACCTTTAAAGTCTCCTAAGATCTTATTATCTACAAACAAAGATACTTTGATTTCTGTCTTTTCCTTTTCTTCTCTTGTTTAATTGCTTTGGCTAAAATTTCAAGTACTGTATTGAATAGAAGTGGTGAAAGTGGACATCTTTGTCTTGTTTCTGATTATAGAACAAATGCTCTTGTATTTTTACTATTCAGTATAACGTTGGTTTTGAGTTTGTCATATATAAACTTTATGATGTTGTCCTTCATTCTACCCCTGGTATCTTAAGTATTTTTATTATGAAGCACTTTGGAATTTCATTGAATGCTTTTTCTGCATCTGTTGAGATGATTATGTAATTTTTGTCTTTAATTCTATTTATGGTACATTACTTTTATTGCTTTGTGAATGTTGAACCATCTTTTCATCTCTGAGATGAAGCCACATTGATCGTGATGATCGATAATCATCCTCTGGATATTGATTATGTCTGTTATAATACCCCCTTTCTACCTGTGTATTAATTTGGATATTCTCTTTCTTTTAGCTTAGTTAAAAATTACTGATTTTTATTTATCTTTTTGAAGAACCAATTTTTTTCATTGATCACCCCCTGCTTTGCTTTTAAATTTTCTATTTAATTTTGGCTCTGATCTGTTTTCTTTCCTTCTATTGGCTTTGGGAATGGTCTGTTCTTGTTTCTCTAAGAACTTGAGATGCATCATTAGGTTATTTATTTGGGAATCTTTAAATTTTTTTAATGTAGGCACTCAGCTATAAACTTCCCTTTTAAAACTACTTTTGCTTCATCCCACAGATCATGGTGTTGTATTTCCATTTTCGTTTGCTAAGAGTTTTAAAATTACAACCATTATTTCTTCAGTGACTCATTCATCATTCAGTAGAGTATTAATCTCCATGTATTTCTGTATTTCCTGCAGTTTTTCTTGCTATTGTTTGCTATTTTCATTATATTATGGTCTGAAAAAAATACAGAGAATATTTTATGTTTTTTTGTTTTTGTATTTGCTAAGATTTACTTTATGGCCTAATATATGATCAATATTAGAGAAAGTTCCATGAGAATCTGAAAGAAAATGTATTGAGCTGTTGTTGGATAAAATACTCTAGAAGTCCAAGTCCATTTGATCTATAGTATAGTTTAAATCTGTTGTATTATTTTTGTTTTCCCTCTAGATATTATCGAGAGTGGTGTATTGAAGTCCCCTATGTATTGGGGCCATTATGTTCCTTTGTGTCAAGCAATGTTTGTTTTATGAAGCTGAGTACACCAATATTCATGGCACAAACATTTATAATTGTTATATATTATTGTTAGGTTGTTCCCTTTATCAATATGTCATTGCTTTTTTGCCTCTTCTAATTTTGGTTTTATATATGCTTTGTGTGATATGACAGTAACAATACCTACTTGCTTTTGGATTTTGTTTGCATGGAATATCATTTTCCATTTTTTCACTTTCAGTTGGTGAATGTCTTTGCCTGTGAGGCGTGTTTCTTGGATACAACATACAGTTGGGACTTGTTTTTTTTTTTTTTTAATTTAACTTTCAAATCTATATCTTCTAAATGGATAATTAAGATTATTTATATTCAATGTTAGTATAGTAGTACGTTTTGCTTCTTATAATGTTGTTTGATTTATAATGTTTGAATCATTCCTAATCATTTGATTCATCTGTTATTTTGGTGAGATTTATTATTTCTTGGACTCTTCTGGTTATTTTTTATCTTCCTGTTCTTTAAAAGAGTCCTTCATAGATCTTCTGCAATGCTACCTTTGCAGTCATGAATACCTTTAGCTTATACTTATCTTGAAAAATTTTTATTTGCTCTTCAATTTTGAAGGATAGTTTGTAAGATTAGTAGTTTTCTTTCAGGGCTTGAAATGCCTGTGTAACATCATTCTGGCCTTTAAAGTTTCTTTTGATAAATCTGTTATTCTGATGAGTTTTCCTATATAAGTGACTTGATGCTTCCTTATTGTAGCTTTTAAGATTTCCTCTTTGTTCTGAATTCTTGGCATTTTAACTATAATAAGTTGTAAATGGTTCTTTTTCATCCAGTCTACTTGGAGTTCTAAATATCACCCATACGTTCATGTCCATCTAATTCCTAAGATTACAGAAGTTTTCTGCTAATGTTTTGAAGAACACATTTTCTTGGCCATTAGTCTGTATCTTCTCTCCTTTCTCAAGACTAATGAATCTTAAGTTTGGTCTTAAGTTTGGTCTTAAGTTTGTCCCAGAGCTCTTATATATTCTCATTGTTTCTTATTTTCTTTAATCACTATCTAAGTGATTGTCTTACCTTATCTTTGGTCCTTGATACTCTTTTTTTTCCTGCCTGACCTAGGCTGTTGGTGAGACTCTCCACTGACCACTTTGATTTTTTTGTTTTCATTTTCAAGATTTCTTTTTCTTTTTTAGAATCTCTATCTCCTTAATGAAATATTTTGTAATGTTCTGTGTTTTCTCCCTTAGTTCATTTTCAGTTCTTTTAAGTCATTGATCATTTTAACCATAAACTTTTGAATTCATTGTCCTGCATTTCACCCAATGTAAATACATAGATATGTACCTAATCAGAGGGGACTTACAAAATTTTGAAGACATCATATTGGCTTGTTTCCTCATGTTTTCTGCAATCCCAGTTTGTTTCTTGTGCATCTGTTGTGACAGATTTCTCTTCCTTTATTATGTAAGTGTATTCTTAGTAACCAGTTATTTCTTTACAATTTGCCCTGGGCTGGAAGTATATCTCAGCATCAAGACACCACATCCGGCCTGACCAGAGAGCTAATTTCAGCCACAAATGCCACTTTGAGAAAAGAGAATAGCTATTACTAACAGTGATAACTTAAGAGGAAACCATATGTCAGCATATACTAAAAATGTAATATTAATGATCTCTATAAGTCTACTAACCAGTGAGAAAGGTAGGTGAGAAATAATATGGAATAGGATGAAAAATTAGGTATTAAAGATAGCATGCTTAATGCTAAACTATGTAAGAAGAAAGAGAAGAGAAGAAAATATGGAGAAGGAGGAGAGGAAAATATTAGGGGAGAAAAAAGGTCGAAAAGAGAAAGAAAGACAATAGAAATGAGAGAAAAAATGTCTAAGAAAAATCTAGTTAATTAAAAAAGTACATAAAACTAAATAGGAGTGAAAATTATGTATATTTATATTTTTTCTCATAGTACTTTTCCAAAGGCATTTTACCTAAATTCTGTCACATCTATCAGTTAAATAGGAAAGTCAATGATTCATAGCTTACCTCTAGAGAAACCTCCATAATACCTGAAGTACTTGTTGATAGACTTCAAGTTTAGCAATCATACAGGTTCATCTCTGTCCTTTTTTGGAGGATAGGACATTAGTATAGCATTATATTAGGTTATATGTTGTAAGATTGACTAAATTTTGTTATTTCTAAGGATTTGGAGGCATTTTAGTAATTTGTTGATGCTGTTTGTAAAACCTGTATATTGTGAAGCAACTTGCACGTATTTAATTTTTTTTCTAACTCTGAGATGTTCTATAAAAATAAGGCTTCCTCTATTCCTACCTAACCTTGACTGGGCAGTGTTTTCCCTGCTTAGGCACCAGCTAGATGAGGTTTCTTGCAGCTTTCCCTAAGTCGGTATGGGTAGGAATGGAATCTGCCAAGTGATAAGTTACTTCCAGTTTTTACATAATGGAATGTGCAACATAAATTATATGCCTGTCCTGCAAGTATTAATAAAATGAAACAGTGAATTAAAGAATCTAAATAGGAACTATGAAATAACAAATAGTGAGGGAAGACACAAAACAATTTACAAAGGAAAATGATATAGTGACAGATATACAAAGATTAAAATTTCTCCTTACTGAGGTAAAGAAAGAAAAGAAAATGCGGGAAGGGAAGGGAGGTAGAAGAAGAAATGAGTTGAGAAAGAAGGAAAATTAGAAGGGAGGTGAATAAAAATGAGAAAGAAGAGTTATCAAGAAAAACCCAATTAACTGAAAAGCACACAAAATCAGAACTATAAAGAGACAAATAATGAGAAAAGACATAACAAAACAACTTACAAAAGAAAAAGCAAATACAACAAAATTGTAAAAAAGATGAAGATTTCTCCTTCATGTTAGTATGAAGGATATATTTCTTAAAGGATATATTTCTTTCTGGGGCTTCTCTGGTTCTGGAAAAGTTTGTGGATACCATTGTTGTATAGTGTGTTCCCTTTCAGCTTTGACCCAGGTAGGCCAACCTGTTAGTAGAGTTTGTGTTCTGAACTCCGATCCTTCTTGCCCACCAGCAAATATTGAAGGAACATTATCCTCTGCAGAGCAAAATTCACCCTCAACAGCTCTATATTTTATACCTAGGGATGGGGGTATAGCATAGTAAGAGTCTCCAATCAGCCCTCTCACCTGCATAGCCTATGAACTGTTCCAGATTGTGCTGCACCTCATACCCTGAGAGCTTTAGTCTGTGTGGGGTGTGTGTGTGTGTGTGTGTGTGTGTGTGTGTGTGTGTGTGTGTGTGTGAGAGAGAGAGAGAGAGAGAGAGAGAGAGAGAGAGAGAGAGATCCAAGTACCTGCATGAATGTTCTAACACCTCTGAGCCTGGGGGACATGACCAGGCCTGCAGAGCCTGCACCAAGGCAGTGTGCCAAGAGCAGCAAGTTTTTCACTAAACCAACTTTCATTTTTCCTATATTCAATACCATTCCACATCTACAATCAGCCTGTTCCACTTGTCACAAAGCTTAGACTACTCATTTCACAGAGGGAGATACGCTCCGCTTTCCTCTTGGCCTAATGGAATCTCACCACAGTCTCACTCCTGAACCCAGACTGAGATGCACAGCAGTTGCCCACCAACCCAGTGGGAACAAAGAAAAAGTGGCTGTTGAGTTTGAAAACACCAATTAAAAAACAAATATAAGGAAGGAAGGAAGGAAGGAAAGAAGGAAGGAAGGAAGGAAGGAAGGAAGGAAGGAAGGAAGGCAGGCAAGTGCAGGAGTTCTGATCTCCCATGCAGAGCATCTAGACAGGGAAGCTCCTTTTAAGTTGCCTCCCCATCCCAGTTGCCACTGGAATCACAGGGACAGAGATGAGCAGGTGATTTCTCTTCCACTGGCTCCCTATACAGGTTCCAAATCTTTCTGCTCAGAGTGCATGCCTGCCCAGCAGCAAAGTATGCATTTCTTAAAATCACCTAGGTTCCTTCTTTGAGCTCCCTAGAAGGGAGTGTGCTTTCACTTATTATTCTAAGAACCTGCATTTCTGGATCTTACCTGGCTGCTGATGCACTGTGTTGTACTCCCCTGCTTTCTCAAGGCTCTCTTACCTTACAGCTGCACCCCGGTTGATATTTTTCAGTCTTGGAGAGTGGTCAGTCTACTATGATGCCTCCAGCCCTCCGCTTTTCTCTCATGATCTTTAAATGTTTTTTAAATTCATAGTGATACCCTCTTTTTAAATCCCTGATATTGGTAATTGGTGATTTCTCTTTTTGCTAGATCACATTGCATAGAGGTTTTAATTTTGCTGACATTTTCAAAAAACTACCCTTTTGGCTTATTGATTTTCCTCTATTTTTTTCCCTGTTGATTATTTCATTACTTTTGTTTTTAATCTTTCCAATGACTTTGTATGGTCTAAGGCGGAAGCATAATATATTTGAAATCCCTTTCCTTAATGAAATAAGCCAGTCTTAAACAAATATTATGTGTTTTTTATTCCTCATGTATATAAGCTACTGGAAAAGAAAGAAAAAATAAGTAAAAAAGGATCTCATGAAAGTAGAAAGACTAATATGTTAAATGAAGGGATCAGGGAGGGTAAGGGAGTTATTGGGGAGGGAAGTTGATTCAATGATGTTATATACTTGCACCGGTTTATCATGTTGAAATCCACTACCATGTATAATTCATATGCAACAATAAAAAGTTAATTTTTTAAAAAAAGTAAAATTCTAAAGAACATTGTAAAAACATTTGCCGATAAATTTAATAATTTAGGAAAATTAAAAAAGTTTCATGAAAGATAAATTACAAGTTAATTCAAAAAGAATTCTGTAACTCTAAAAGCATTATATCTGATAAAGAAATACAATTCAAAATTATAATTCCTTCCACAAATAAAATTATAAGTATAAATGTTTTTCAAGATGCATTTTATCAAACAAATATTCAAGAAAAATATAATACCAATTCTATACAAAAATTTCTAGAAAATAAGGAATCACTTCCGAACATATTTTATGAAGCTAGCATTAAAATAAATTCTGATGCCCAAACCAGACAGCATTGAAAAAAAAATACACACCAACTTCCCATATGAATATAGATATAAAAAATAACAAAATTTTAGCAATTTGAATCCAACAATATTAAAAATTGTAAACCTCATGACCCAATATGTTTTATCCCAAGAAGGCACAGTTGCATTTATATGTAAAAAGAAGATGTCTGCAGACAGCATATGGTAGGGACTTTTTAAAAAAACTAAATCTTTTAATAAGAGTAGATAGATGATTTATATTTAAATATACTACCCATAAATATGGGTTTAATTTACTATCTTGGCATGTTTTTCATTTGTCTCCATTGTTTTTGTTATTTTCTTTCTTACAATTCTCCTCTTTATTTCAATACAATCTACCTTCAAATAATATTATGCCATTTCTCTTGGAGAATAAGAACCCTAAAACATATACTTTCATTCTTTGTGGTCTTGTTAAATGCATTTTGCTTCTTTATGTGGTACAAATGTTCAAGTATATTATTATTTCTGCTTTTAACAGTTATTACTTAAATATTTTTAAAATGAGAAATACATGAGTTTTTTTTTCCTTATTTCCCAGGTTCAATATCTCTTTCACTCTTAATTTCCCCAGGTGTACATGCAAATTTCTACCTGATTAAAACTTTTTCCTGCCTTAAGAATATATTTTAATATTTATTGTAATATTCATCTCCTGGTAGTCAATTCTCTTTTAATTTCGATAAAATTTAATTTAAAAGCTTCAATTTAACTCTATTCTTAGAAAATATTTTGCTTAATATAGAATTCCAAGAATTTTGTTACTTCTTGCTTTCACGAGTTTTGAGGAGAATTTGCTGCCATTATGTTTGTTCTTTCATATGTGGTAATGTGCTGTGTCCAGTTTGTGCCACCTCATGAGAGCCTGCTGGGAGCCATCAGCCAAGTAGGTATGACAAATTCCTTGCCAGCTTACTCCCATGCTGTCTAGTGGAAGGACTTCTGAAAGGTGACCTTGCTCAAGGACCAGGGCAGGATCCCTGTTTAGGGTGTTCCCCCTTTAGAATAGGGCAGTTTAGCATAATAGGAGAGTAGGGTGTTTCCCCTTTAGAATAGGGCGGTTTAGTATAATAGGAGATTAGGGTGTTCCTCTTTTGGAATAGGGCGTATCCTGCTGCTGAGTTCCTCTTGAGTGCTTAGGGTCAGACAGTATATTTTGGGAGACAGAAGCCCATGCGGAGTGGATTTGGGAGAGAGTGGATCAGGGCAGAGTGGAGATTTGGGAAGAGGACGTGGATTCCCCCAGAACGTGTTTGTAGACGGCCGGTGTGAGTTCGGGAATAAAGAATTGCTGTTTGAATCTACAAGCTGTGTGGAGACTCGTGATTTGTGCCCAGCCAGAGACTGCGGCAAGAGCCGATATATGTTTAAGTTCCAAATGCAGCATTCAGAGACATTAAGATGGTAAACTGAATAGGTCACATAGAAGCATTTTTCCCAGAGGATTCAGCAAACACTACAAATCATGTCATCACCACCCCTCCTGAGAGTGTGTTGTTAGAGATTTAACAGCATACTATCAACTGTCAGAATGTCTTTTTCTTAGATGCTTTTTACAATTTTTATTGGTACATATTAACTTATACAAAATTGTAGGTTTCATTGTAGCATACTGGTACATGCATAAAATTTGATCAATCTCACTCTTAAGTATGGTATTTAATCGGCAATTTTATTATAATATGGTCTTCAATGTTTTGTATTTTTTTCTCTTCTTCAGATTGGTTGAGATTATTAGATTCATGGTTTTATATTTTTTAAATTTTGAGTTTTTTGAGATATTATTTAAAATTTTTTTCTCTGTTCTGTTCCTCCCTTCTTCTGTGACATTAATTACAAGTATATTCAAATATATCATGATATTAAACAAATTACTAATGTTCTACTCATTTTTCCATTATTATTTTCTCTTTCTAAACTTCATTTGAATAGTTTCTGTTGTCTTTACATTTATTTTTTTTTCTCAAATATTTATTCTACTGTTAATCCTATCTAATTTTCTTTTCACGTATTTATGTTTTATTTCTAGAAGTTCAATGATTTTTATATTATCTATTTCTTATTTTTTTTCTACAGTCTCAAACCTATGGAGACTACTTATAATTGCCATTTAAATCTAGTATAATGCTAAATCTATTATCTATTATTTCTTTGTCTGATTCTAATCATTGATATTTTCTCTTAGTCATTAGTACTTTGTTCTTTTTTTATCCACATATTTTTATTGATGATGGTCATTGTAAGTTGTTCTTGGTTGCTGTATTCAGTTGTGGTTTTTAAATTGTTATGGGCTTTACTCTTCCATAGTCATAATATTTAAAATCAATTGGTCTTTTGAAACTTTATTTTAAACGTTGTTAATGTGAGTCCAGAACAACCCTTAACATAGGGATGACTTTGCTGCACTGTGAAGGAGTTCTTTCTTGGAATTTTATCCAATGTTCTTTGTATTACAAAGCATTCCTACTCTTTGGTACGAATATGAACAATTTTGAGCCCTGTGTGCACTCTGCTTACCATTTTTCAGTGGTTCTTTTGCTGGTTTTGAATAGTTTCCTCTTAAATGAACAGATGAGTGTTCATTCAAAGACTCCAGAGCTCCTTCTGGTGTTCTGGATGACAAATTCTGCCCACCATTTCTTCCTCAGCTCCAATCTCTCTTTCTTCAACTTTGTTTGGGCACCTTGGGCTTTGGTTGCATTCTCCTTCCCTTCATTGTGGTCTGGACTGTTACTCCAGGCAGAAGATTGGAATACCCACTGCTTTTCCCCTTTTTTTTTTTCTAGAGATCATAGCCTTATACTGCCTGTTGTTTATAACTGTAAGTCCTATCCCTTTTACACCATCATAACTAGAATCAGGAATTAAAGATTATTTTTACTTACTTATAAATACTATGAAACAAATTATCTTTATTGTGTGTTTACCCTTGCTTGTAGACAGTTAATGGTTTTGTAATTATTCTTCCCTGTTGAAAACACTAACAAATGCAATGTTTAAATGTTACCTGCCTGTTCTTCAGGGTCTGCCCTCACCAATATGTTTTAGGTGTCTGTACTTTGCCCAATGCAATATCCAATGAGTTTGAATAGCAATCATAGTTATTCATAATATTGTGCATATTTTTGATAAAGCAAACCTGAAGGTGCGATTTTCTTTTCTTCATGAATTCAAAACTTTAATCTTACCATTTTATTCATTTTTCTTTCATACTTAAGAGCATCATTCTGCCCTTTGAAGGGGGAGAAGGCAGAGGTAATTACTGAGAAAATATTTTTACTATCTTTCAAAAAGAGAATATAAACTAAGGAGAAATCTACTTTTACTTATCATTGTAAAATTTAGAAGGCAATGGAAAAGACACATTTTCAAACAGGCACATTCTGATTTCTTACCTTGGAAAAAACACAGAAATCATTATGAGTCACGTAAAGGGGGTAAAGAGGACTGGCATGACTGGCCATGGCAGGAAAATCTATCAAATCTTCTGAGATAATCACATCTTTTTGTAGGTAGTAAGTCAAACTTTCTGTCTGTGACAGAGTTGTACACCTTACTTATCTCCTCTGGACACCTTCCTAGAACACTCCCTTTTAATTCTAATTTCTTTGGCTTAAGGTTTCTTGTGAAGAATATTCATTAAACACACACACACATAAGAGAAACAACCCAAGGAATCATGGCCAGCTGCCCACATAGGCATGGAATCTCAAACCATACGTTTGTGATAGGCAATATTTCTTTGAAAAGATAAATAAAAATGAAGAGAATATAAATTTTTAGTTGTGTTTTAGGATTGAAGGCAGAAAAAGTCTAAATTACTTAGCCTGGCTTTCACGCTTCTTCAAATACGGTTTTATTCCTTTCTAGACTTCTCTTTAACTGCCTCCTCACATATACCAACACTGTAGCTAAATTTTCCTTTGTACTTTCCCAACTTTGGGTCTTTGCTTCTTTTTCTTTGAAGATAATTTTCATTTACTTCTGTGTCAGTAAAGAGAGCAACGCTAATATAATCTTGTTCTTAAAGTCTTCCCTTTCCCATTATTCCAAATCTCTCAAAATTATGGGAAGTAGATTCTCAATTACAACTGAAGTATATTTCCATATCCTGGGTTGGAATCTTTTTAAGGATCAGAAATTATTTTCATTTAAAATTTGTCAATTTTCAATACCTTTCAGTAATTTTTACTTTATCTATTGAAGATTATTTTCTTCCTTGGAGAAAACAGGGACCAAATAAGGATCCTTTAAATTTTGTTGTTGTTGTTGTAAGCAAAAAATCTAGGCTTATAAATTTTAATTTCCACCATGAATGCTTAAAGCACTATTTTTTCTTGTTAAAATTTTATTTATATATTCTATTTTTATTTCTGAAAGAATAAATTATAGGAAGGCAGAGAAGAAACTTTACCAGATACCTATTTTTTTTTTTTTTTGCAGAATTATATTACCAGCTGTGTGGAAGTTTAGTTTAATAGGTTTATTGCTATTTTCTAATTTCACTTTGTCTCATCTTAAATAGTCATATATTTTTTTTCATAAAGCAAATATTTATTGAGATCTCGTGAAATAAGATAAATAATACATACTTAAATTTTTTTTTCTGTATATATTAAACCTGTAATCTACATGAAGCATCCATCTGTCCTTAAAAGATGAAAATAATGATAAGGGAAAGAAGAAGATAAAAGGCTCAGTATCAAGGTTTTGAAGCATGGTAATTGGTAGAAATTCAAAAATGAGACAGCCAGAACAAGACACACACACACACACACACACACACACACACAGGGAGGGAGGGAGGGAGGGAGGGAGGGAGAGAGAGAGAGAGAGAGAGAGAGAGAGAGAATGTGTTTTCTGAGTTCCTTTCTCTCATCCTGTAGGATCATATATGGTTTGCATGATGGATTGGTGCTTGATTGTGACTGTCTGCCACAGGCTCTTTTCTGTCATGGGCTAAGAGGCATGTCAGGAAGAAAATGTAGAGTAGGAGCTAGCTTAATATGGCAGCAGTTCACAGGAACCTGCATACATACCCAGAGCTGGGAAAAGCCAGGGGAATGTGACCAAGACCTGAGGGACTGGGGTTTTCAGGTCTCCCAACTCATGAACTTAGTCATGAACACCAGCAGCCCAAGCAGCAACTCATGAGGCAAGAACCATCAGCTTCATCACCCAAGGAGCCAGAGTGCATTCCCTGTCTCTTTACCTATAGGTGACATAAACCATACCTATCCCAATGAGCTATGCCCTGAAGTCATCTTAAAAATGGCCGGGAGAGGGCTCTGGGGATGTAGCACAGTGGTAGAGCGCTTTGTCTAGCTTGCATAAGGCCCTGAGTTTGATCCCAGCACTGGGGGAAGAAAACGCCAGGAAATGTAGTTAAGGATAGAAAAGTGAAACTAAGCAGTTTTGACTAAAAATTCTTAACATCATCTAAAGGGGATATATCAGCATCACATTAGATTGAGTTATCAATTGAGTTTTTTTCCCCCCTCTGTGTATCTAACAGTTAGGAATTGTGAAGGAAAAAAAGTAATTAGAACAAGATTAAAGGGCTGGACTTTATTTTCTACAATGAAGAGATGTATGGATAGTCCTGTGACGCTGTCACACTTAGGTGACAGTTACTTGGACAAGGATGATGACAGTGGAGAAGAAGAGTAGCTAAGACCCTCATAAATCTTGATTCTTGAAACCTCAATTGCTGTTTTACTTTCTCTTTCAAATTTGCTCCCTTTCCTACTTTATAAACGGACATTTTTCTTTCCACTTCTGAAACTTAATAGAGGTGGGGGAAAATGTTACTGCCATTTTATGGATTCTGCCTAAAACTGAATATTAGACATTACGTTCTTAGAGACCTTTGGTTGTTTGGTCACAAAAGCTTTTTTACTGGTGTCATCTCCTCAGGCTCCACTCTGCTGACATTTCTAGGAACTCTTTGTCTTATAGCTCCCTTTCTAGGTGAGCCTCTGATGGCTATCTCTGATGAATACTAAAAAGGACCCATGACTGAGCTTTCTTAAACTTTATCTACTCCTGAAGTGAATGTCAGGGATGGCCTAAAAGAAAGAAACAAGCTATTGCAGTAATTTGAAAGCATTTTTTTTCCACTAATGTTACATAAAGTGGAGAAAGATAATACCTGTCTAGCAGAATAGTTAGGACTAAAGGTTATGTGAGTCCCTGTTGCTTGAGGAGGAGGATGGAAATGAAACCATGCTATTGTCTCTGCCATGCTAGTGAACGTCAAGTTCTCTGCTTGTAAAGTCAGGGGAAGCTCAGATGTACCTCGTAGGTTGTCTTATATGGTGGATATGCTTTTGTAACTGTCAGACTCCCAGAAGTAACCATGTAGAGTTGTGATCTTGAGCTCGAATGAATAAATTTGTAGGTGGCCTAATTCTCATTCCTCACTGTAAGGACCTTCACCCACTTAGCCATCAAGACAGGGCACTGCAGCAGGCTACGCAGCTCTACTCTGATGCTTACAAGACAAAACATTCTCTTGTTATAAAATACTGAACTATTTATAACACCCAGGAAACATTCTGCTTTTTATTACTTTTTGAATTTGCTTCTCTATTTCTCTTGCCTAGAATGTCCTTCTCTTGTATAAGACACCTGAATTTCTGCTCAGCTCAGCTTAGCTCAAGTACTGCCTACTCTTTCCTGACTCTCCACTTCTCGTCTTATCTGCTGCAGTCCATATTGAACCATTTGTTCTATAATCTGAGTGTGTCTTATAAGTATTACCATTATAGAACTTTCTACTTTGTGCTATAATTGCCTGTTTTGTATTCCTGCTAACTTTTAAACTCTCTGAAGGCAGCCTTTTCATTTTTGAATCACCTGCACTTCACATAATGCTTGACACTTATTGGCCATTCAAAATTGTGAAGTCAATAAAGGAAATAAATATGCAGTTGTAATTGGAATTTCTGTGGTGTATTTGACCATGATAGGTTAAGTACATAAGTTTTTATTAACAAAGCCATAGATAATCTTGTCTTTCTCTCCCTACTATCCATTCCTTCTTATCTTTATGATTTCTCCCTGCTACTTTCTATCTGGATTGCTCTGCACAGCCACACTATCATCTCTGCTATACCTCAAATATACCAGGCATGCTCCTGCCATAAATGGCCATTTGTAGTGGCCACTCTCTCTAGGAGGAAGGTACTTTTCCCAGACATCTGGATGACTTGTTACTCTCCCACTTCAGGTCTTTGGTCAAATGTTGCCTTCTCAATGATTATAATCCTTTTCCCATCCCTGCACTAAAGATCTCCTTACCTTATTCTATTTTCTTTTTTTCCATAGTATTGATTGCCTTCTAATATTCTGTCATACTTCTGTCTTCTGACTGTTGTCTCTTTCTTGTCTTGCTAGAATGTAAGTTCCATGAGGACTGGCATTCTTTTCTGCTTTCTTTTCTGGTATTCCTCACTGATGTATATCCCCCAATGGCTCAGAACAGAATGATGCTTAGTGCATTGGTAATACTCAATATTTGATAGATAATAAATGTGTTAATATTCAAGTTTGCTTTTTAGAGAATTCCCTATTAAGCCATTATCTTATATTAATAGAATAGTATAAATGAGTTCACTTACATTCCTAATTGATATCTAAGAAAGAAGAAAAGAAAAAAAGACAGTACATTTTAATAAAATAAGAAATAGGAAGATTTGAACAGTATTATGTCTTGGAAATGAGTCAATCAAGGAGTGAATGCTTCACTTGTGAGGATCCATGAGAGGCCCTTTGGTAGCTGTAAAATATAGCACTGGGGAAGCTGAACAGTAGTATTAAGAACAGCAGTTCAAGCATTAGTAAAACAAAATCTAGGTTACCTACGACTTTGCTTGGAGTAACTCCTATGTACAATAGTTGTTTTCACCATAATTTTCACCAATATAAATTGACTGCATTTTAGAATGCAGTTCTAAAATGCAGCCAATTTATATAGGTGGTTATTCCTATTAATGACAGCAAAAAAATATGTATCAACTTGATATATGCTATGGTTTGGACATGACATGTTTATCCATATTTCTTTGGTTAAAACAGGAATGCTTGGAGAAGTGATTGGATTGTGAAAACTGTAACCCTAATCAGTCCACCCCAGTTTGAATGGACTGAGTGGTAACTCTAGGCAAATGAGGCATGGCTGGAGGAGATATGTCACTGGGGTGTGCCAGAAGGGTTCATCTTCCATGTAGCTCTTCTCCCCTTGTCTCTCTTCTTCCTGTCTGCCATGAATGGAGCAGCTGTCTTCTAGCACATTCTTCCACCATGGTATTCTGCCTCATCTCAGGCCCAGAGCAATGGAGTTGGGCCGCCATGGACTAAACCCCTGAAACCATGAACCGAAATAGAGTTTCCCTTTTTAAGTTGTTCTTGTCAGGAATTTTGGACACAGCAAGAAAAGCTGACTAAAATAATGAACTTACAGAGTATTTAAAAAAAATGATCGCAGAGAAAATGAATTCCATGTAGTAAAGAGAGCCATCCATAGTCAATGTGAACATACAGTTTGTTGTTTGGGGCCCAACTTTATTTAATTTAGACAAAATTGATACAATATACTTAATTTATAATATGTAGTATCCATTGCATAAAATAGAAGCATGACTAAATCCTATTAATTAGGAGGCATAAATTCTTCACCATTATATTTACAAGGAAAATTAATGCTAATTCAGTTTAGCAACATCTCTCTTGTTCTTAAGTTATCCCCCCTCTGTTCTTTATTTTTATTTATTCATTTTTGGTAATGGGGATTGAACTCAGGGGCACTCAACCACTGAGCCACATCCCCAGCTCTACTTTTTATTTTATTTAGAGATAGGGTCTCACTGAGTTGCTTAGCACCTTGCTTTTGCTGAGGCTGGCATTGAACTCATGATCCTCCTACTTCAGCCTCCGGAGCTGCTGGAATTACAAGCATGTGCCACCATGCCCGGCTATCCTCTATTAGTTATATTTGTAAAAAGTCAGCAAAAAAATTACCAGTTAGCATTCAGGAGACTTTCCTTGTTGCCTATAGGATTTTAAGCATATGCCATAGAAAACCATATTTGAGATATGAAATTGACTACTATTTATATGTAAGATAAATGGAAGGAAAATACATCAAAATGTATTTCAATAAGCTGCACCATGAGTTGATATATGATGTTTTGACTTCCAAAAGAAAATTATATCTTTATCCCACAGGTTTGAGAACTAAATTAATACAACAGATTTCAGATGCATGATACAGTGTATATACCTTGGATTAACTTTGCTAATATGTCTTATTCAAGAGTAAAAACAGTAATGCTACATGTTTTTCATCACCATTTCAGAGGTAAAGATTAATGTGGTCATATTAAAGAAGAAAGCATTGTATCTTGGAATGCTGAAAGTTCTTATTTATTTTCTATCTTGTTAGTAAAAAGAAGCACTTTGGAGAAATTTATCTTTATGCTTCAGGCCATAAGCTGATGACATAATAAAGACATGAAGAAACATTTTCCTCTGAGGTGCAGTGCTAAACATTTGGACAGGTACATCAAATATATTTTCTTTTCTCTCTTCTTAAATATTGATTGTAGAGACCACATTTGTAAAGTGCATGTGGAAATCAGTTGGAAAATAAATCTAAGACCACAATTTCTCATTTTAAGGAAGAGCTCAACAAGAATTTGAGATTTTTATTTATACAGTTTATATGCATGTTAGATAGTGGGTGTTATGCTGTCTGTAATCTGCTTTACAATCCTTTAGCATAAACACTGTGATGTAAATGTGCATTAGTTACCTTTAATTTCTACCTGTGGGAGAGTCAGTTGTTCTAATCCAGTATTCACACTCCAGGGGTAGTCAACTAACATTTAATTACCAAGGCCACATATAAGTGCTTTAGCTTTATCCCTAGCACTGAAGATTAGCTAATTAGCATGTTAGCAATAGGCTTTCATTGGCAGAAATAATGGCTTGTCAATTAGCATAATGGATGATACAAATGAATCATGGGGTGAAAGTAATGGTTTAAAAATATAAGATTGGCCAAAATACTTTAGACATTCTTTTTCCTCACCTAAACAGGACACAAAATTGTAGAAAGTCTTTTGCCCTTCATTTCTCAGAATGGCACCATAGGTTTGCTTCTAAAAGGATGTAATGTGCTATTACAACTTGGGAGGATTCTGATTGCCTGTGGTTCACTATCAGATTAACTGAACTCTGTCTCTATAATAGTTTGATACAAGTACCTTTCATCTAAAAGAAGGTTTGTGCAATGTGTGATTAAAACATTTAAAAAGTCAGAAAACTTAGACTTTGTCAAGTTTACACAATAGGTTTTAAGATTATTTTATGTCTATTTGTTAATAAATGTGTGTATATGTTTGGATATATTTGCTCTTGTGCATCTGTATTTATGAATGTGTTTGCTTCTTTATAATCTGGTTGTGAAAATAAAGAGGTATCTCTGTATTAGGGTTCTCTAGAGGAACAGAATCAGCAGGAAGTATGATTATAAAAAAGGGATTTATTAGGTTGATTTACACAACCAGTCCACAAAGGCTGGAGAACTGAAGGAACTAGCAGCTGCACAGTCCAAGAGGCTGAAGCCTCAGAACAAGAGGGATCAGTGATCCCAGAACCCAGTTTGAGACTAAAGGTTTCTGGAAACTCCCTGGAGAATCACTGGCAGAGTCCACTTTGGAAGAATGAGGGAATGAGAGTCAGATATTCTCAAGTGATTTCAGCAGCAATCAGGAATCCAGAAGAATCGAGCATCTGTTGCTGCTTCCTTTTCTTCCAACTTTTATTGCTTCCAAGCCACCATCCTATTGGACAGGGCTGCCTATGCTTAGTGAGGGTCTCCAGTTTGCTATCCCACATGCCAATCATTCATAGTCACACTCTCATTGACACACACAGAAGCTTCTTAAACTTTGGCATCATCCAATGAAGTTGCCAATTCAAATTAATCATTACACTGCCTGAGCTATCCATCCTGCTGTTTACATATTTACCTTTTACTATGATTGGAATGTTTATGCCCCCCTCCCAACTGATATGTTGAAAATGTAACCTATCTTCTCAAAATGATGGAATTTAGGAGGTGAGGACTTTTAGTATATGGCTAGGTCGTGAGAGAAGAGCCATTTTCAATGGAATTAGTGTCTTTATAAAATTGTCCAAAGGTAGTCTGTTGTACTTTGGCCTTAACAGAACACATCAAGAAGGTGCCATCTATGAAGTAGGAAGGAAACCAACCAGTACCAGACATCAAATCTGCTGGACTTTTCAACCTCCAGAACTATAATACATTTCTATAAACTACTCAAGTATGGTATATTATTAAAGCCCAAATAGACTGCTCACTAGTTTATTCATTTCATGACTACTTCAAAAGGTAATTATTGGATTCTGCTATGTACTATGCATAATAGCTTTTTCTGGGAATATAAAAAAATGGGAAAAATGAAGTCCTCATAAGGAATTCATGTTTAGTAGGAAATTTATAACACTCAGATAAATGGACAATGTAGAATTTTAAATTTGAAACATACATGGACTTTGGGAAAAGCAGCAGTTAATCTGATTATACTGTGTAAGTTAGGTTTTTTTTTTTTTTTTTTTTTTTGAGGAAATGGGCATAGAGTAGGTAGGAAAAAAAAACAAAACAAAAAAACATGAAGCAAGAACTGGAGATGAGAGACAGCATGGTCTTCCCAAGGCAACCTTTTGAGAAATGTGACCATAGAGAATGACTCGGACCTATTCATGGAGGCCTGTGTGCTGTCCATGTTAAGAAGATTGTGCATTACGTTTGGATGCTGGAACATTTGAAGGATTTTAATCAGTGAAGTCACATGTTAGATTCACATTTTATTTAAATATTTGTCAGCTCTATGAAGGAAGTCCTAGTGGGGCACTGATTAGGAAACTGCTTCAATGACTAAGGTAGGACTTATAGTAGGAATTAATAGTAGCAGATTAATTTGCTAAATATTTAGGATTTAAAATTTGGAATTTGGCAGATAATGAAGGAATGAGAAGAGATAATGAGGTTATCTGTCAAGTAGTATCTAAAATCATGAGATAACCAAAATGTCTCAGGGAAGATATTGAATAAAATGAATAATAGTCACTGACCCCTAACTTTAGGATGGGATGGAGGTACAAGAAAAAAGGGGCAAAGCATAATAGAGAGTGACAAGGATAGTCTTCTTGTCTCTCTCAGCTTAACTAGACTTCACATGGTTTCTTCCTGAAGTTAGGTCTCTGCTATTATAAATTCTTTCTCTGCCCCATTGAGATGTAAGTCTTCTATGGATCCAGGAATGTGTTTCTTAGGAACTTGGGGATCATCTGGTTGAATTTTTTTTGTTGTTGTTGTTGTTTCTTTTTTTTATTTAAAACATTTTAATTGGTTATGTGTGACAGCAGAATGCATTACAACTCATATTATATATATGGAGCACAATTTTTTAATATCTCTAGTTGTACACAAAGTAGAGTCACAAAGAGATAGTTTTCCTGTTTTTGAAATACAAAAAGGTCAACCAAAACACAGTGCTGGAGGGAGCTCTGTCATGTGGGGTGAGTCAGGGTCTCAAGGAAAAAACACAAACTGGGCTGCTACCCCATATATCTTAACCACTTGAGCATAGCCACTTGTTTCTGAGCATCGCCCCAAATCCTCTCCCCACAACAAAATGCCTTTATATTTTCGGTTCTCCTGGCTGCACCTTGTCAGTCACATGTCATTTGGAAGCCAATGACAGAACCACAGGGCCTACCACAGATGTTGGATCACACACCTGCACTCCATTGCTCCAGGCCCAGTTCCCTGCTGGCTCCTACTCACTGGCATCTCTGTTCTTCACCATGGTCATGAATTCCACTCAGTCAAAAATGGCACTCGCTGGTTCAGTCATAATGAGCAACAGAGATCTAAAGTTTCTCCAGGGATTTCTGGTCATGGGATTCTCAAAATCTTCATGGTATTGGCCTAGCCATATTTCAAGAATGAAGAAGTTGACACTGTGGGTTTTGATTCATTCAGGAGCCATTAAGTGTTGAGGAATCTCCTTTCAGTAAAAGCTCTGGAGATCGCATGCAGGCAAGGCTTCCCAAGGAGTGGTGAAATGTCACAGGAATCCAGGCCCATTGGGGTCTAAAATATGAGGTTCCTGTGAGTTTTGGCTCTCAACTATAGCTGAAAAGGCTTTAACAGCAAAATCATGTGAAATCCTGGCTGAGTTTCCCAGTGCTGTGGAGAAAGCCACCCTCGGCCTACATCTCAGTTTCCAAAGGCTCCTCTAATGCCTGGCCTTCTAAAATCCCAACACAATTCATGGCAATAGTTCTCTGAGATCAGTTCCAGAACTCAGTCTCTAATGGCATCACACCAAAGTTCAACCTGAGGTGGACCCAGTCATCTTTTCCAACCACCACACAAAAGACCACTATTCTAACAAAAACACTCCCACATGGCAGTCATCTTCTTCCATACAGACACTCATCATAACATTCTGGCTGGGGGTTTCTAAAGGGGAAGCAGACTAAGATGGTATGCAAAGTAAGCTCTCATGCCCATCACATGCCAAATGTCATGGTGGCCTGGACACCCTTCCTGAGAAACAGGATAGATAAAATGGGCCTGTAGTTAATACTGCTCTGCTTCTCAAATTAAAGGTCTCCTGCCTGCCAGGGTTAGATTCTTTATGTGTACTTGACTCATGAAAATCCCAAACACCTGTGTGCTAGTTACTGGAGGGCTTGCAACAACTCATTTGACCCAGAGGATCCCTGTTCTGACTTCATAGGGGTCAGGAGCCTGACCAGAGGAAGGCAAGAGACTTCATCAAATATTACACTTCTGTTTCATCCTTTTAGATTAGGATGGACTCCTGGGATTTTTCTTGAGTTTGCTGGGGTGCTGAGAATGTAATTCACAGCCACACACAGGGCCAAGAGTGTGATTCAGACACAGCTTTTACAAAGCACTTTACTTCAAAGGCACAGATTAGGCCTCTTCATTTCCATTTGAAACTGTTTTCTTGAGGAGTCCCAAAGGAGTGCCCTAAGGCAAACACCTCCCTGACATTCAGGGGAACAGAACAATAGGGAAGAAAGAAGCCTGAAGAAAAACTTTTCTTTAATTGAACACTATGGCACTGACAGCTTCTAATCATGCAACTTGGGTTAATATCTATCCAAGCAGGGATCCTCCAGAGAGATCCTTACCAGTTGTGTTAATTTTTGAGTTTTCTGAGATGCTTGGCATGCCCTTCAGCAATCCAGTCCATGGCCATGTCACAGAGCTTGAATGTGGTACACATCTTGGACACAAAACCTTGAACCCCTTCAGAGAGTGGCCAAAATTCAGGAAGAATACAGGAACTTAGGATCTTGGTAGGTGTTGCCCATCTGCAAGGCAAGCAGCAGTCCATTCATAAATTGGCCATGAGGAGTCCTGCAAAGATTTCCACTAGACAGGACACATTCACGGCTGCATTCTTCTCTCTACTCTCTTTAACCACAAACCCAGTGGGATCCACTGACATAAAAAGACTCACTAGTTAACAGTCCATTTAACAACAAGAACAACAACAACAAAAAACGATTTTCCTTCATGTTCTCAGAACATGAGACAATACGACAAATTGAAACACACACCCACTGAGACACACAAGCCACCCCTGTATTTGGTCTGCATCTATCCACTCTGTCCTCTGACTGGTGGGTGAAAATATGTTCCCCAGCAGTGGCCTGTCCTGTCTCAGCTCTGGTCTCCTTGGCCATCTCTGTGTAGTTGTCAGGAGCCAGCAATGAGCCAGCACTTCTTTCTCAGGAAAGGCCCCTGTTGAGTCCATTCAAGGCATTTGGCTACCCACACATCACTGGGTACCAAGAAAGAATGACTCTGGCCTTGGTGCAGACAAACAAGTGAGTCCACTGGGAGTGGAACTGCCTCTGGATGCCTCACCTCCTGGACCCCACGTTCAGAGAGTTCCATCACCAAGGAAGTGAGGTGAGGTCACTTTCTTCAGGAAAGTGAATGAGGTCACTGCCTTGGCAACCACTTTGTTCTAACAGTTGTTTCCAAGGGTCCCATGAGATGGAGGCTGCCCCACCTTCCTGTGACATTTTCACAAGACATAAAGGTCTATATACCCTACTAGCCTGGGATCAGCATTCCACACAGACCTGATTGTGTCCATCTTTTCTGCATTGAGATGAGAGAGGCTGATTCAGCCTCAACCCTTCATCCTGACTGGGTTGTTGGCCATGGAAGATGACTTTAGACCTCACAGGTCCTACCTAGCTGCCTACATTTGCTCCAGGGATCATTTCTGCATCTATCTTTGAGCTTCTCAGCAGCTGGAGGATTCCCTACATACCTGTATGGCAAGATCAACTCAGGATCTGCTGTTATGTGAAAATAGATTGAGGGAACAGAGTCATATCATGTTCGATTTGGGTTAGGAGTCATTTTGCTGGATGAATACGGGTATTGGGCAACTGGGATATTTATACGAACGTAAGGTGAGATGTAAGTATGAAAATAGAAAACTAGGTAAGATCTGAAGCACACAAGTTTGTTGGGCCCTTGTTTTGAATTATGTTCTACATAGATGAATCCTCTAAATTCATAGACAATGGCCTAAGATCTTGTACCTGGGACTACTGAATGTAAAAGAGAACTTGCAGTGAAATAGAGATAGTAGGCAGGATTCCAGTGTAGGGTAAGGAAGAAGAGTGAGTTTAGGATTTGGACCAAAGACCCTTTTTGCAATCCAATGAATTTCTATTAAAGTGTAAATGGGAATGTCAGCACACATGAAGAGTCAGTCACAACAAGGCACTTGGGGAAATAGATATCAATAAGGATGTTATGAGAAGAGGCAAAGTACAAAATGAGTGATAAGATCAGGGATATTTTCAACAGGGGGTGGTTGAACACACTATCCTCTAAAGAAACAAGTGTATACTCACCATAGGATTGAGATTTGAAAACAATAGGCAATGCAGACGTAGATGATTTTAGTAATCCATGCTCTCATTAAAATGAGGCTTTGGTAGAAGAATAAGATAAGTGTGAGTTTTGCATTTTGTGTCCAAAAGATGATGTGATGAAAGGAATACATAGAGCAGGTGACATGCATATTTCTTCCACCATTTCTGGTAGCATGTTTTGAAACCCTATCATTTAGAGTTTGGGGATAAAAATAGGTGTACCCTGGGTTTATGTATATAGAGATGATGCATGAATAGACCATACGGTGAATAAAAAATATAACAGCTTACTATTTTAAATAATGGAACCTGTCTGTTCACTCCTCAGTCACACAGAGGAGGCAGGTCATGCAGAGGTCAAGGTCCTCTCCAGGAACTCAGGAGACCAGGATTGTTGCAAACAGCAGCAGGTTTGATGTTTATGAGTTGCAGCATTTTATAAGATGGACACATAACTTTGAGATATTTTTGTGTCTTAAACCTGGTGATATGTAGTGTCCACCCCCAAGTAAACTGTTAAAGTTTTATATCACTAAAATCCTTCCCTGAAATACTCAGTATCTGCTTGGTACAGTGAGTCACAAACACAGCTACCTGGGAGACTGAGACAAGAGCATGGCAAGTCTCATGCCAGTACAAACACTTTGAAAATGTCATTTTAAACCTTGTGTAACAGTTTAAAAATAAATAAATATAAAACTTTGGAAGAGCATTTGCCAATGTTGCAATATGCTGAGGATAAATCACTGAGTACACACAAGTATACCTCACCAATAAAGAGTTAAAAACTAATATCACCTAAAATTCAAGCTGATTATTACTTTTTATTTTTGACAGACAATCGTTGTCTCTAAATGTTCTAAGTAGTTTAAGTAAATCTATATACACTTTACAGCTGAACCTCTTTGGTTCTCATCTGAAGAAGAGAAGGAAGGTCTTGATGACACCAAAAGTAAGCAGCCACAGGTGTGTTTATACATATATTTAAATTTCTGATTTCCCCCTGTATTCCTTGTTTTAAGTAAGTAAATACAGGCAAACTCAATTATCTTTCATAACAGTGTTTTGAAATCTAAAGATGATTTTCAAGCCTAAAAATATTTAATTGATTATGTATCTGAAAATAGCATTAGAATTCAGCATAACATGTAGGTATACATTATCCTTGTGATCGAGGCAGAATTTTTTTCTGAATATTGTTTGGACTTCCATTTTTCTAACCCCCATAAATGATAAAGAAGTTAAAGTTAGGTGGATTTGTGAATACCCTTTTTTTAAAATTTTTTTTAAAGAGAGAGAGAGAGAGAATTTTCTTTAATAGTTATTTTTTAGTTTTTGGCAGACACAACATCTTTGTTTGTATGTGGTGCTGATGATCGAACCCGGGCCGCATGCATGCCAGGCGAGCAAGCTACCGCTTGAGCCACATCCCCAGCCCTCTGAATACCGATTTTAATTAATGAACATATATAGTGGTGATTGTAATTCAATGCATTTATGGTAAAGATGATTCATCCCAGTGGCTCAGTTTTAGTTAAATATGAACAAGTTTTCATTCCAAAGTGAAAGATTTTCAGATAGCCTAAATATCAGTGTTTCTTTCAATTCAAATAGTACCCTCAAATAAGATACACAATGGCCAATTAAGGAAATTAAATCCTCCCAGAATGAACCATTGCTTTTGGGTAAAAGGAGGAACTCCCTAATTTTTTTTCTTTCCATACCATAAAGCAGTCAATATTATTAAACATTTTTATCCAACTTCTTTAGTGAAGGATAGGAAAAGAAGTCTTTGAATGCTGTTATTGGAGAATTAAGAAATTTGATGTGGTTTTTTGCATTTTTTTATGTTGTCTGTGTTAGTAAGGTCAAGGTATTTTATGCATTGGGATGTATTTCTCTTCCTAGTATATTTGTGTGTCCTTTAATGCAAAGCTTTCCCTCTGGAAAGCACCCTGGGCAGGGGTGATATCTCAGCATCAACTACCCAGCTTGACATGACTGAGTTGCTAGTTTTTCCCACCAGGACCTTTCTAAGAGTAGAGAATAAGCTCCAGTAAGAATGACACTTTAAAGCAGAACATATATCACTTATTAAGAAATTGCTTGTTTAAAGTGATCTTTATAAGTCCACAAACTGGTGAGTTATGATGCAAAATAGCAGTATACACCTGGCTGAAAAGAATAGACAGTAGTGTTTATAAAATTATTTGGGTGCAATTCAATAAGAAAAAAGAATAAAACTGATGTCACTAAAAAGAGCTATAGGAGGAAACAAGAGAAAAAGAAACAAAACTGAGAAAGTATTGGATTTGAAGTGACAAGAAGAGGTGATTTAGGGGAAAACATACAAGAAATAATCCAAAATCTTAGAAAATGAGATTTAACATGAAGAAAGAAATAATGAGAAAACCCCTTACACAATGACTCACACATCATCCCAGAGCAGCAAGAAAAGCATAAAATTTTTCCTTGTTAATAAAATTGGGGCATTTCTGTTCAGAATCTTCAATTATAGAAACCAAAACCATGGTGTGATTGCTTCAAGGCAGATGTAGGCCAACTCTTTCCTGGTCTTTCCAGCTGAAACACACCTAATCTGGTAGTGATGTGATGGTGAAGTACACAAGCTGATCTTCTCTCGGTTATGCCCAGATACTTGCAGAGGGCTCTTAGGGAAGATTTCCAGTACAGATGAAAACTCACCCTCAGTACTTTTTTTTTTTCACTCAGAGATGGAGTATGTCTCTCTGATAAACCCTTTCACCATGGTGTCTGGGGACTGGCCTGTCATACCCCAGCTGGAGACTCCTGCAGTCAGTTATCTCAGGGGTATGCAAGATTCCCAGTGTCTTGAGGGGTTTTCTGGCACTTTCTTTGAGCATGGTAGATGAGGTTTGTTGATGGAATCTGTGCTTTGTTCTGGAAAATGCAAGAAACTATCTTCTCACCAGAACTTGCCCCAGGTCTCCTGGATCCTTCTGTCTCTTGAATTACTACACAGGTTTTGTACCTCACAACCACTATTCTCAAAGTACCTATTTGAAATGTGCAGTGTCCCTGTTGGCCTCTACTGTATAGATTGTCTAGTTGGCACAACAAACCTCTTGCTAATGAGAGTATTCAGCACATTCCCTTCAGTCTCTGTCATAAACCCCTAGTATCAGGTAGAAGAGCTGCCATCCTGTGAGGAGAACTTTACCTGGGTTCTGTGTGCTGCTTTCTAACAGTATGATAGAAACATTTCTTCACCCTACTTTGTCATTTTTATTAAACTGGATTTCCTCTCAGTGAAACAAGACAGGCAATTCTATTTGATCTTTCACACAGAGAGATACTTCCAAAAGGAGGTGGACCACATGAGTCTATTGCAATCACTCTTTTCTTTTAAGGGAAGAGCTTAGAACCACCTCTGTGGCAGAAATGAGAGCAAATATTCCAAAAGCCACTGATCATGGTGGGTTGACTTTACCTGGGATATCTGCTCACATATATGGTGATGCATGGTGTGAGTTTTATACCAGAAACATCCATTCCTGAATGTTTCACATAACTGCAAACACCTACATCAGAATGAAAGTGCACTGGGTTTTTCTAGTTCTTCCATAGACCACAAGACATACTGTGGCTGCCCAGAGCTTTCAGTTTCTCTGCCTCTCATTTTCTCTCTAAAAACCAATCAGAATAGTGTTGGGATATGCCTCCAAAGCCACTGAATTAATGATACAGTAAAATCTTGAAAATATTTTTTAAAAATTCTCGGGATTTTTATCTCCTATGATAAATAACTAGAAAAATGACCCTGAGTAAATATGGCTTCTTTCCAGCACCCTGATGCTGCTAACAGAAATTTTTAGTCCATTCATTTCACTGGGCTAGTTGTATAACTTGTGTACTGTAAATTGCACTGCTAAAAACAGTGATGTTGATGTGTCTAAATTACTTATAAACTGATTTTTAGTTCCTCATGATAAATATCAAGGTTTAGTATGACTTGGGGTAGAGGTGGTTATATTCCTAGATATCTTGAGGAAACTCCACACTGCTTTCCAGAGTGGAAGTTCTTATTTTCAGGCTCACCAACAATGTAGGTGAGTAAGTGTTTACTGTGTCCTCTAATAATTAAGGGGGTTGGTAGAATTCTTCTTCTCAGGTTAGTAGAGAGGAGCTTCCCTTTGTTTACACCATGGAATTTTCCTCTAACACTGCATCAGAATATTTCTCCTATTGTCCTGACATGTGACAGAATTATTATCACTTAAGGTGAATTGTCCTGGCACTAAATAACTACACAGACACAGAAAATACTTTTCTATGAGTGTCAGGATGGCTCCTCGTCAACCTCAGCTCATAAAAGGGAGCCAGAGGAAATTAAGAGAGGCATGCAAAAGAGAGCATGCCGGAAATCCACCTATTTATTGGGGAGAAGCAATTTATAGAATATTCCACCCAAATAAGGCAAGGGGTCAGGTTTCAGAGTGTGAATTCTTGCTTGGTGATGTGTTAGTCAGCAGTTTGAAATCTTGGAAAATCACACCCATCTCAGGTGCTGTGTGGGGATCACAGGCAGGGAGAGTGAAAAGACACACATACATTACAGAGCCCAATCAGGCAGCAATTTCAGACCAGTTTTCCTCATATATTCCAATGTGCATAGCTCACACACAAAGCCCATAGATGGCTGGTGACATCCCATAAATTCATTTACAATTCTAAAAGCCAAAATTCTGGGTTTCATTTGGTCTGAGGCTCTCTACAGTGCTGCTCCAGGTCCCCCGGCCCCCCAGATCCTGTTTTTTATTCAGAAAACATACATGAGCCAATATGACTCAAGCTCTGAAAAATAGTCAGGAAGTGCTGTACATTTTTGTTTTTTGCTGTCATCTTTCTTCATTGGTGTACTTTTTAGTTCTCTCGTGGAGCAAAATGTTGTTTTCTCTACCCAAATTCTGTGTGCTGTTTCTAACTGTATGATAAAAACATTTCTTCACCCTACATTGTCATTTTATTAAACTGGATTTCCTCTCAGTTAAACAATTACTGAAAGATCTTTAGATCCTGTGAGACTGTGATGATCAAAATGAGGTAAGCCCAACAAGGGTTTGTTCCTGCTAAACATATAATTCCAACTCTCTTATCAAACCAAGTTTCATATTTTGACACTAAAGAATTCTGTAGGTCTATTGTTTAAAACATGTAATGCAACATAATATTAATTATATTTCTCAAGAATGTCCGGCTGCAGCAAAACAACCGGGGGGTGACGAGCATCTTGTGTAGATTGATACAGCAGGAGTGGAAGCCGTTTATTGTAGGACAACAGAGGTATTTGTACATTCCACATAGCTTGTCTAATTAACATAAACTCGATACAGCAGTCAACCAATAAGGAATCTCCACACTTAATGGTTTGCTGGCATTACTTCACAAGCCACTCCCTCTGGCAAAATGCCAGGCACCATCCAGACTTGTTTACAGACTCTAACATTTGCCAGGCACCATCCTGACTTGTTTACAGGCTCTAACAGAAAGCAGCACACAGAATCTGGGTAGAGTAAACAACATGTTGCTCTGAGAGAGAACTAAAAAGAAATGAACCTAATAAACAGGAAATAATGAAAAATCAAGAAAGATAAGGAGTTGTCTATTTTAAGACCAAAGTCCTGCAGCAGGTTATAGTGGGAGTGTCCCTCTTCATTTCTATACAATACATGCAGAGACCACAGGGAAGTTGGAAAACTTGAATTTTTATGTTTGAAAGAATACTCTTCTTTATATTCTACTTGTTTTCTATTCATTTCTCAGTGTATTCTCATTTTCCTCAGGGAATCTTTTCTGTAGCTCAGATTCCTCTATTACATCACAAACCTCTTTTCTAAAATCATCTGTCTGAAATTATAATGATCTTTTTTATGTGTCTGTCTTCTCCATTAGACTTTAAGCTAAATAATAAAAGGGGACTAATCTCATCTGCTATATGTGCAGAGTACACCATATTGTGTCACATGTTTTATGCACTCATTGGTTTAGTGTATAAATAATGCATGTGAAATATACAGCATTCATATATGTAAATTAGTCAAGTATTTTACTTCTATCTTCTTTTATTTCTGACAGATTTTGTTAGCCGGTCAAAAACCCAGAAAGCAGTTTCTTTACTTCAAAAAATAATAAAACGCAAAAAATTCACTGCACACAGTGTTCACTACATGTTAAAAAAAATGCACAACTGGAAAATGAGATTTGTGAGCTTAAAAACATGGGTATCAGAGTTTAAGCAAGAAAATATAGAATTGAAACAACTCCACAATTTGGGGTATTATATACTTCATTGAAAGAATGGGTGGAATCTTTCCTTTATTCCAGTAGAAAAAAGGAGATATTTTTTAACTGCTGACTTATCTGTTAGCACTTTGCAAGGGAGAAAACTTGAATAAATTATAAAATTCTTACAAATATAATAACATATTATTAAATGTGATTACTAAGAACTAAGTGCTTATTTTTCCCCATCACAATTTTAATGGCTCCATGGAACCCCATCTGTTAGAAACCTACTTATTTAACAAACAGAATATGGGATTGTTATTTGTTTATATTTTAACTTTTTATTACAATTAATGTTTCAAAAAATTTCTTGAAACAATTAATGTTTCAAGAAATTTAGAAAAAAATCATTTTCTACTCAGATACCATGGCATGTGCCTATAATTCCAGCAGCTTTGGAGACTGAGACAAAAGGATCAAAAGTTTAAAGCAAGCGTCATCAACTTAACAAGCTCCTTAGAAAATTAGTGAGACCCTGTCTTCAACTAAAAATAAAATGAAAAAGGCTTTGAGATATAGGTATGTGATTTAGCTTATGCAGGTTCAATTCCTGGTACCAAAGATGGGAATGAGAACAAAAGAAAAAATAATTTTCTATATTTCTGTTTACTTTTGGAAAAAAATTTAATATAGAGTTATTTGGTTAAAGTTGGGAAACTTTAAAAAGATTTCAGGATTTATAAGTTGCTCTCAAGAAAGTTTGCATTCCACCAATGAGGCATTTTTCACTGCCCTAAAACATGTTTTTATACATTTATAGTTTTTATTCTGATGCTTGGGAACAAACCAGGGTTTTGTGGTAATGTGATATGCTAGTGCTGAGCTAGACCCTCAGCTATACATTTAACAATTACATTCATTAAACAATGAAATGGAAACTGATTATAAGTTATTTTATTCAAATTCACCCTTGTTCATAAATTAAATTTGTTCAGGTTTCTATATTGAATGGACATATACTTCTTTATGTTTTTTAGGTGTACATGACAATAGACTATATATTGTTATGGCTAATACTCTATTGTGTGTGTGTGTGTGTGTGTGTGTGTGTGTGTGTGTACACACACAGACATATTCTTCATTCATCTGTTGAAGGATATTAGTCTTCATTATTAGATGAAATACTAGGTCCTTTCTTGTTCAAAAGTGGATATTAAGTTGTTTGTAAAATACATAGTGATCACCAAGGTAAGCTGAAAATATTACCATAAAAGAAACATAAAAACTATATAACAGGTTTTAGATTTCTTATCTCAGTTTGGGGTTATAGTAATACAAAAGATAAATTTCTTACATCTTTATTTTATTTATATATAGTGCTAAGGATTGAACCCAGCACCTCACTCATGCTAGGCAAGCACTGTACTGCTGAGCTTCAGCCCCAGCCCCAAAAGATACATATTAAAAGAAGAATTTCTGAATATGGTTTTACACTGTAAGCCAGTTATAGGTATACCCGAAATATTTTATGAAGATAAATCTATTACTACTGAATTCATAAATTTGTATATAAACAATAAGTCTTTAAAACTTATTTGACTTGAAATTTTCTTTTTAACTGGAAAGGATCTAAGAGAGGGCAAAAAAAAATCACCTTAAACTTGTAAATTTATCAAATTATTTCAAAATTCCTTTTCTGTACTATCTACTTTCAATTATGTTTGTTTTAGACAAGATTAAAGGAGAAATTAAAAATGTTAAACTAGAAAAGCTTCAGAGAATATAGAATTTTCATTAGGATACTAAAACAGTATACAAAGAGCCAGAACATAAAAATACATTTTTGTTTTCTAGGAAAAATCAATTTAAAGGTAACCATATTTAACTTCAGATATACCTCAAAAGAACATGCAGTAACTGAAAAAAACATGCAGTCATCATGGGTGTGAACACCCACACACTTCAGATCTCTCACAATGCCAGGAAATACAGACTTACAGGACCTCCGTTTATATGAAGTCTGCTGTTTTCCAAAGCTTTGGTATGTGGGGCGTGAACTCCTATTTTGATTTAAAACACAATGTTATCTGACTTTAAAATTAAATGATGACATTTATGACAAAACTAGTTGCAGCAAATCTTAGCATCTGATAGATGTTCAGCATTTGTTTTCTGAATGAAGAAATTTAGTTTAATCACTGACAAAAATACCAATTTAGGAGTTTTTTTTTAAGAGAGAGAGAGAGAGAGAGAGAGAGAGAGAGAGAGAGAGAGAGAGAGAGATTTAATATTTTTTTTTTTTTTTTTTAGTTTTTGGGTGGACACAACATCTTTATTTTGTTTGTGATGCTGAGGATCAAACCTGGGCCGCACACATGCCAGGCAAGTGCACTACTGCTTAAGCCATATCCCCAGCCCCCAATTTAGGAGTTTTTATGTTAAGATACAGACTAAATAGCTCTCCAACTGCTTTAAAATTTTTTAAAAGGTTTCATAATTACATATCTGCGTGTATTTAAGAAATGTTTTCACTCACCCAAATTTGTCTGTCATTTGTGCAGTTGAAATTTAAGATACTGACTCATAAAGAATAAGTCTTTTTGTGTTATTTTTTAACCTTGAAGGTACCACTCTTAAATTAAGCTTTTAGACTTCTATCACTTTCTGATATACAGCCAAAACCTTGCTGAAATAAATTTGTAGAGTTTAGCAGAACAAAATGAAACCTACAATTTCCATGAGACCAGAATGCCAGAATTTATAGAAAGAAATTTCAGTAATACACTTTGGCAAACAAAAAGAGATAGATATGTGCAGAAAGAAAATATTTCCTCAATTATTTTCTTCTGTTTTCAAATGTGTGTGTGGTGTGTGTGTGTGTGTGTGTGTGTGTGTGTGTGTGTGTGTAACATGGTTAAAGAGTAACTCTATTAATCATGGGAAAGTATAGTGTGTTTTAAATCTATATGTTTATAACCATAATGTACGTATTTTGGAGGTGAGGGTGGCATTGTTTGTCCCATTGAATTAAGTAAAGTTCTTAATTCAACTCTATTTCTCTGAAGCAGTCCCATGATGACTTTCAGAGTAGCCTTATAAAGAGAAAAGACTTTTAATATTTTCCACAGGAAGAGATGATTTTTCTATGATCTCAAAACCCTTACTTCTAATAGTAGATCTTACAGTTTGGGAAAGTGACTTCACTCTCTTGTTGTGTTAATGTGTATTACTACTCACACTGTTAAGTAAAGAGGAAAAGTGGGGACAGCAAATACCCTGGTTTTGTGTATCATTTTCTCACTTTTGAGAAGAGAAACAAACACTTTGCTCCAAGTAATCTCCTACTTCAGTACAAAACAACTTTGGAAACAGTGGCATACCATAATGTGTTCTTAGAAATAAGTTACTGGTAAGTATTTGTCCCTAATACATATGATCCATTTATTTCCCTTATTTTATATTTACTCATGTTTTAAACTTCACTGAGATAAAACAAATGCTAATGAGTAGCAATCTCAGGATTTTCTGAGTAAAGTCTTATACATTTTGCATTATTTGTCATTTGTGTTTTGAGACACAGGCCTTCTTTAGTGTTTATCCATTCACAGGACAAAAATAACTGACATTGTGAATGAGCACTAGTAGCAGAGGCAAAAGTCTTGGAAAAATTATCAAACTTGCCTACGTTTTTATCCTTATGCTCCGTTTCAGAATTGTGATGCATTGTTCATTGATATACATTATGTGTTTAATGCTGTTCCTACATTTATAATTTATCAAAGATGCAATTCTTATTCTTGGCTATAAAAATGTTAGAAAACAGAATATACTAGGAATATTTTTAGGAAAAGACCTTGGGGAACTTTTGTATGTTGTGGTAGATGTAGAGCTATGGGCTGGTTGAAGACATAAGGTGTCAGATTGTGAACTTATTCTTCTTAAAGTTAAATGTTCTTTTTTAAATTTTTATTATTGGTAGTTCAAAACATTACATAATTCTTCACATATCATATTTCATACAATTGATTCAAGTGGGTTATGAAATCCCATTTTTACCCCATATACAGATTGCAGAATCACATTGATTACACATCCACTGTTTTACAAATTGCCATACTAGTGTCTGATGTGTTCTGGCTGCCTTTCCTATTCTCTACTATCCCTGCTCCCCTCCCCTTCCCTCCCATCTTCTCTCTCTACCCCATCTACTATAATTCATTTCTCCCCCTTGTTTTTTCCCATTTCCCTCACTTCCTTTTTTATGTAATTTTGTATAAAAATGAGGCTCTCCTTCCATTTCCATGCAATTTCCCTTCTCTCTCCCTTTCCCTCCCACCTCTCATCCCTGTTTAATGTTAATCTTCTTCTCATGCTCTTCCTCCCTGCTCTGTTCTTAGTTGTTCTCCTTATATCAAAGAAGACATTTGGCATTTGTTTTTTAAGGATTGGCTAGCTTCACTTAGCGTAATCTGCTCTAATGCCATCCATTTCCCTGCAAATTCCATGATTTTGTCATTTTTTAGTGCAGGGTGATACTCCATTGTGCATAAATGCCACAGTTTTTTATCCATTCATCTATTGAAGGACATCTAGGTTGGTTCCACAGTCTAGCTATTGTGAATTGTGCTGCTATGAACATCGAAGTGGCAGTATCCCTGTAGTATGCTCTTTTAAGGTCTTCAGGGAATAGTGTCAGGCAAGTGTCTGGGGAAATGCAGATCTCCTCAGAAGTCTCCCAAAAGGTTGGAAGGTCTCCCACCTCTCTGGAAGGCTGAGGCAGCTGTGGTGGGTGAAGCAAGGAGGTTGGAGCCGACAATCACCCGCACCTTACCACCCGCCTGGCAGACGCCTGGCGCCTATGCTGCACCTTCCACTGTCCACCCACAGGGCAACCACGCCTCAAATACTGACTCCTGGGATCTGCCGCTGCACTGTTGGTTAGGGAGTGGAACTTCCTCTTCTGGAGGCCACCCAGCGGCCCGATGTGTGCGGTGGAGGGGAGGCCCAGGAGCCGCACCCACAAGGGTCCTCCTCCTCCTTCTCCCAGTGGCCAGTTCAGTCGACCAGGCACCTGCACACGAGCCTGAACACCGCTGAAGGTGTTGCGCCCCGCCACAGAGACCGACCCCCGTGCCTCCACTACTTAGGAAGTAGCCTGGCCCTGGCCCTTGTCGCAGAGCCTGGGACAGGCGCCTGCTCATTCTTCACTGTGCCTTGTGGAGGAGGAGGTCTCAGGCCGAGGGAGCTGCTGCGCCTCAGCTTGCAGAGGTCAGCTCTGGCTGCTTCCAGCCCTGCCACCGGCCCCCACTGGGGACCACCTCTGCACTGCCTCCTGTACCTCGCAGCGGTTTGCCCTGCCGGCGGCGGGAGAGGTGGTGCTCCCACGCAGGCGTGGCTGCAGCCTGGGCCCAGTCCCCAGTCCCCAGTCTCCGTAGGCCCAGAGAGCAGAACCACCGCAGGGCCAACACCTCAGGGCACATGCCTTAGAGCAGTCGGGCGGAGGAGCGGGTGAGGGGACATGGACCAACCTGCCATCCACAGGTTTTTTTTTTTTTTTTTTTTAACCGGAAGTCACAGGTACACTAAGATGCAATCAAGCTTGAAATTTAAAAATGTACCTGCAGAGGTTTCACCTTTTTAAAAAATTCATATTTAAAATAGTCCTAGGAATAGAAGAGTGTCTTGTTCACAGAGCCACCATCTTTCATCTTTCATATTTGTTGCATTATACAGTGACTGTCACATAATAACTCTCAATAAAAATAGCTACTTTAATGAAAGCTCTTCTTAACCAGCAGGACAGAAGATCATCCCCCAAGGATGATGGGGAGAATCTGTTAGTTAAATGAACCTATTTCCTCTGTAAAGAATCCTGCCTCAACTATTTTATTATATCAACAGAAAATGACTAATTCATGGTCCAAAAGAAAGGTAGAAGATAATATGTTTTTGCATTATACAGTGCTTATCACTGTTGTTGATTGTGACTGTGAAGCTTGTGCCTGTTTTCTCTAAGTCCATCCCCTGATGTAGTACCCAAAATACAAAAATAAAAAAAGTCAAGGAGGGAAATTATATTGGTAGTATATTAAGGGTATGGATTAAGAGAGAAAAGAGCAGAACTTGAATCAGAAGTTCATATGCAAAAGGATGCACTCCTACCCAGTTCCCAGGTAACTCAGGGTAAGAAGCTGTATGTGTTTTATGTTTAAAATTATGCATTTTTAACAGATTCCCAGTAATACTAACTTGAATTTTGCTTTTATTTTTGTTATTGTTTTCCAATGAACTGACCAATTTTAAATGCCCATCCATTTCCCTGCAAATTCCAGGGCTTCTGTGGTATTATTGTTCTAAATGCAGACTTAAAGTTTCAAGTTTATGCCACCAAAACGCATACTGATTGACAGTTTATTGACGAGAAGATAAGCAGTGGCCCTGTAGATGAGGGGGAGATTGAGAATCCCTCAGATGGCAGCTGCCAATGTCCTGGGGCAGCTCATTGACCTAGAAAGTAGATGTTAGTACTCTCACAACAAAAATAAAAGAAACAACTCTATGAGATGATGAGTCTATCAATTTGTGTAACATTTTTAATCATTTTGCTGTGTACATCAACTATATATATACTAACACATTACATAATTTCCTTTAAATATTAACAAAAAGTAAAGGAAAAAAACAGAGAATGAAAAAATAAATAAGAAAGGCATGGTACTGGGTTCAAGTCCAGATGCAATGAAAAACATAGTGTGTGACCTTGGATAGTCTCCCCTCTCAGACCTTCGTCACCTGAACAGCAAAATGCATTGAGTTAGATAAGGTCTTAAGTCCCCCTGGTTTGCTGAAGCTATGCCGTAGGCATTGTTGTAAAATGTCCCAGATCCTCCACCCCATCAGCCCCTGTATCATGAATGGTACTCAAGTGTGACTGGGCTGTTTTACAGACAGAAGTCATATGATCCCAGAATCATGGAAGAGCTCTGCCTTTCTGAGCTTGTCCCTGTTGATACCATCATTGGTCAGTCTGGCTCAAAGTCAGTCATCAGACCCACAAAGAAGGAAGATGCACATCTGCATGTTCTTTCTGAAAAAATCCCCAAGGTCAATTATCCAAGGCTGCCAAATAGAATGTTCCAAGTGATCCTGCATTTGTTTGTGTTTGCACAGAACAAAATACTCCCAGACTCTCCATGGGGATTTCATTTTTTTCCTACAACAATGGGCTCACAGGGAACTCCAACTTATTTGTAATGTTTTCATATTGTCAAATTTTTAACCACTTTTGTAATCAGCAAACAAAATGTGCTAATTTTCAAAAAGAGTCAGGAAAAAGTAGTTGTGCAACAAAATCAGGGGCTGTTTTATTCACCCCATGTCCTCATCTCATCATTTCCCATCTTACTCAGCACCTCAGCTACTGCTCAGCTCAACATGCAGATTTCAATAGAAACATAGAAGAGGGGAAATCAGGGGCTGTTTTATTCACCCCATGTCCTCCATTCCCTCCTCATCTCATCATTTTCCATCTTATTCAGCACCTCAGCTTCTGCTCAGCTAAACATGCAGATTTCAATAGAAACATAGAAGAGGGGAAGGTTGGGGAAAGAATTGTGAACTCATGTATCATGTAGATGAGATTTGAACCCAGATCTCTCAAATCCAAGTAAGGGCCACCAGTTAGCTAATAATAGAGGGATTCTCCCAGGGTGCTTCCTGTGGCCTGTTAAATGAAGCACCCTTAGACCTTTCTTTAACTGTCTTTAAAATGCAATAGGGAACTGGGTGTGGGATATACACCTGTAATCTGACTTGGGGGGCTCGGGATCCTCAGGCAGGAGGATCAAAAGCCAGCCTCAGCAACTTTCAAAACCAAGACCCTGAAAAACTCAGCAAGATTCTGTTTCTAAAATTTTTTTTAAAGGCTGAGAATGTGGCTCTGTGGTAAAGCACTCCTGGCTTAAATCCCTAGTACCCCAGAAATAAATGAATAAAATCACTAGGGAGGTACTTGGGCTGCAATTACCTAAGGTGTTTGTGAAATGCAAATTTCAGGAACCTCAGATTCCTCAAAATCTGTCTCTGAGCAGAGTCCAGGAACCCACATTTCACCCTGCTCCAGGGTGATCTTCTGAACAACTAGTTTAGAAATTTTCACCATCCAACTTGGGGAGGCTCTTCCTAATTTTGGCCTCACACTGGGCTTCAAATTGTTAGATTAGGCTAAGGGATGTGAAAAAGAATTGGTCTGGGGGAAGCCTGCTTAGCCATGGTCACACAATTCAGGCCAGTGCAACCCAGGAACACCCCGGACCACACCCCTAACTAACCTCCACCACCTTGTCCCTAAAGTCAGCATTGATCTCTAACACAGGTATTGGTGGATTCTTTCCACCTTAGCCAATTACTGTGAAATTTAATTTGTGCTACATGGCTGAGCAAGTGGAACACATGATAAATTTAATACATTAATTTTGAGTTTCACAGAACCCAAAGTCTGGAGCCTACAGGACTATTAGTCTTTTTAAGTAAAGAAAATGACAGAACATCTTTCAGAGAGACAGGTGGTCCCTGATGTGCTGAGGTCCCCACTAATCCCTCTTTCTCTCCAAATGCTTTGGGGTCAGGGGCTTTGTCCATGGAGGTGATGGTTGGGCATCATTCCCAGGATTGTTAGGTGAATGCAGAATGAAAACTAATTAATGAAGGGGAGAGGCTGGTTCACCAATCCAAAAGTGTCTTTGCACATTCCTCAAATACCAATTCACTAGACATCATTGTGAAAACCTCCCTTGATCCAGAGTTTGGCCAAAGCAGTAGAAATGTTTTTTCTGCTTAGGGACAATGACTCCAAGAATCTCTGAGAGAAAGAGGGACAGGGAGGAATGAATTTGCTGTACATTTTGTACAAAGTTGAAGGCATCCTGCATGTGGTTCTCTTCTGCCACCTGGAATGGCTGTGGTGACTGGGATTTGATGGAGGTTAAATGCTGACACAGATGTTTTCCTGAAGCTGTCACTGTTGCTGGTCATTCATGGATATGGAAGACATCCTGTGGCCTTCTACTGTGCACCAGGGATCTCACAGTTGAGTTGGGAAGAAAGACAAGTAAGCCACAGGGGTGCCACATCTTGACTTGCTTCTTTCCTACACTCTTATATTCAAGAATTCCTGAACTTATACTGCAGCCTGGGGAGGGGGTGGAGGACATGGGGACAGAGAGAAGAGGATTAACATGTACCAGAGTACAGATGGACAGGAGGAATAATTTCTAATATTGTGTCAGACAATAAGGTAACTATGATTGACAATAGTTAACTCTTTACTTTAAAATAGTTCATGGAGAGGAGTTTGAACATGCCTAACACAAAGAAATGACAAATGTTGGAGGTGATGGATGTGTTAATGGCTTGTATCTGATCATTTCACTGCATACATGTATTTACAGGTCACACTGTTCCCATCAATATGAACAATTCTTAGGAATCAAATAATTTTTTTTAAATTTAAAAAAGAACTCTCAAACCTACACACCATCATACTTGCAGACAGCAGTAAACAGAGACTTTTTATTCTTGGCTTGTACTTTTCTGCACAGAAATATGATTTTTGTGACCCTGCACACAACAAAGAGCTTATGTTCAGCACTTTACAAATTCTGTTTCCTTTTCAGACCATCCTGTACCTTCCAAGAAGAGTGCTATGATCATCATCTTTGTACAGAACAGAAACAGAGGAAACAAAAGGTGAAAGGATATGCTAATGATCAGAGTAGAGGGTGTCCAGCCCTGGCTGTCTGACTTCTAGTGCTTCCTCATAACAACCCTGCTGTCCACTGAGCTTCATCCATCATCTGACTCCATCTCCCTCGCCCAGAGATCTGGTGAATGCAGGCCAGGATCGGTGACTCTCCTGGAACTTATTATCCTTTGTTATTTTTGCTTTGAAAGTTTATCTCATTTGTTTAAAGCCCCATACATATTTTTTTGCAACCCTGTGACACAAATGAAGGTGCCAAGAACCTGGGCAGAGCATTCTGCAGGCACCAACTCTCAATTGTTCCATTCAGGTCCTAGACCCTGAACTTCCATTGTTCCTTCTTCAAGTTTCCCCAGATCTGTTCCTCTGAATGCTAAGAAGGTTTTTCTCCTCTCTCCCAATCTCCCCAGCAGCCAATGCATTGCAAATCCCCATGTCTGACCTGATAGCTTGTGATAGATTACCACATCAAATGTCAACTTGGATGAGGAAATTTCTATAAGGAAGTCACCAAGATTCACAGCCATCCTTCCTACTCTGATTTCCCATGTCCCCCCTCTACACATTGCCACTACCACCAGTAAGGTCAGCTCTCTACAGACACCCCTGATTATGATGAATATGTGTGACATCTCTCTTCCTCATGGCAGTGTTTTCCATGAGAGTGACAGGCTCAGGATGCAGCATCTCAGCCTAGCTTCTCTTAACCCTCTGCGTGGATGTGGCCATTTTTTTTCCAGGAGCCACTGCATGGCTGGACATGGTTGATGTGGCTATGGGGGATTGCAAGGGAAGTCAAAAACTCTGTACAGGGAACATGGTTACAATTCCCCAGGGAGGATAAAGAGAGGCCAGAGATAGCTCCTTCCAGAACTTGACATCACATATCTGGATCCACTGTTTGCTGTTCACAAGAGAATTCTGTTGGCTGTACCATAAATCCAGTTCCAGGTTCCATTTTCCCTCATCCAAACCAAGCAATCATATCAATAATAATAAGTCAGGGACTCACAGGTAGAGAAGACTATAGTTTCCACTGAGCTAACAAATACTATCCCAGAATGCCTCAGCATCTTTGACTCACTATTTCTATTCTATCTTCCAGATATGAACATAAATGGCTACATCAAATCATGCAGATCTATAATGGAACATCCCCTTCTATGGAAGCCTTCCTAGATGAAGCTGCTCATTTGCCCTCCCATTATGGTCAGCTCCCTTGCTTTATCTTCATAGCAATTCACAATCTAATGCTAGTTGACATTTGTTCTGTCTCTGTCTGTTTGCCTCTAGAGTTTGTTAGAACAGAGATTAAACCTTGTTCCTAGCTTCATCCAAGTTGTCTCACCCAATATCTAACACATAGGAGAAACTTACATATATTTGTTGAGTGGATGGATAAGTGGGTTCCATTTGTAATTCATCTGAACTCTATAAGGTGTTGTTGGCTTTGTGAAGAAACAGAAATGGACCTTGGATGAGCTAAGTATACTCTTCATTGTGCAAAATTTTCTGAAGTTCTAAGACACTCAAAAAATGTGAATATTCTTAATGCAATATTTATTTTAAATGAGTGCAAAATCTTCCACAATAATAAAAACTTCAAAACTTTTTTAAATAAAGTCACACAGGGCACCACATCCTCCTGATCCTAATTCTGAGCCACAAATTCTACATTTATTTAAAATGTTGATAATTTGCTCATCATGGATTTTTGCATTCATTTGCAATTTAAAGATATCACAGTAAAATATTAATTACCTTGCTTATATTTTTGGTAATCATTTAAACTGTGTCCCTCAGACAAGTGTTTCCCACGCCTCATTCTAGTTAAGGACAGAAAATTCTAGTTGAAACATCAGCTTTGCCTCAAACAACTCGTTTTTATTTATTATTATGTGGTGCTGAGGATCAAACCCAGGGCCTCGCATGTGCTAGGTGAGTGCTCTACCACTGATCCACAACCCCAGCCAAAACAGCTCTTCTTTGTTCTACCCAGAGCTTACTAGTGGCACACCACATAATTAGAGTCTGTCTTTAATTTTTAGAGGATTTCTTGAGGGCCAGAACTTTGTAGTTCTTTCATACATCTGCAGTTCATGAACATAACACTCAAACAAAAAGGGGAAATAGAAGCATTGCAATCACGCACCCAAAAACCTGACCTCCGATCACATGACCCTTTCGGTACCCAGGAAACCACTGCACTGGATTTAGTTTTATTTTTCCCATCAATCTTTTTACACCATCAGCTATATAGCCATATAACAAATATATAGTAATTTTTATGGTTTGAATGTGTTCCCTCCCATGTTATTGTGTTGGAGACTTGATCCTTAGTGTAGAGTGCTGAGAGGTATGACCTTGCAGAGGGGATGACAGTGCAGGCCTCATAGATGGATTAATGTGATTACAACCTGTTTTTCATGAAAGTGAAGATGGTCCCTCTTCCTCTTTCTTACCAGCCCTCTCATTGTGTGTTGCGTTTCAGCAGGGGATGATGACAGAAAGAGGCCATTGTCAGATATGACCACTTGATCTTGGACCACCTAGCTTTCAGAACCAGTAATCAAGTAAACTTCAATTGTCTACAAATTACCTAATCTGTGGCATTTTGGAGTAGCAGCACAAAATGGATTAAAAACATTAATGTACAAATTTAAATGTCCATGCTGTAATATTTTAAATATTCCTCTATAGATTAATCTTTTCTTTCATATCACATTTGCAAGGGCAATTCATGTTGATGACTCTCTAGTTTAAGTATCAGGAAATTTTTCTGTAAATATACAACTAGTAGAACTGGGTGCCGTGGTACATGCCTATAAACCTAGCAGCTTAGGAGGCTGAGGCACAAGGATTGAGAATTCAACGCCAGCCTCAGCACTTTATCCAAGCACTAAGCAACTCAGTGAGACCCTGTATCAAAATAAATATGAAAAAGTGTTGGGGGTGTGGCTCAGTGATTAAGCACCCATGATTTCAATCCCTGGTACCAAAAGAAGGAAGGAAGGAAGGAAGGAAGGAAGGAAGGAAGGAAGGAAAGAAAGAATCAAAGAAAGAAAGAAAGAAAGAAAGGAGAGAGAAAGAAAGAGAGGACTAGTAAATCTTTAGTTTTTGCAGGCCATATGGTTTCTAGTTGCAGCCACTCAGCCCAATCATGCTAGCAGGAAGGTGCCCTTATTCTATAAGTTAATAAATGGGCTCTAATAAACTTTATCTGCCAAAAAGCAGGAAATAAACTGGATTTCATGTGGGGTCCATAGCTTTGAATCTCTTCACACACTCTCCCTCTGGGGAACTAATTTTTAAAGTAAATAACTGTGTCCCACCCATCCTCCTATTAACAAACTCTCACCTGGGCATTACATCCCTTTGATCTGCACATGCTTCTGCTATGAACTCTCTGGCTTTTTGTAGAAACATGGGTGATATTCTCCAGCACATATCCATAGAAGTGAAATTGCTGGCCATCAGCTATGATCATCTTCATCTTCCATAGACAATGCCAGGTTGGTTAAGAGCAGTGAGACGAGTGTGACTCCCCTTGGTAGTGCAGAGAGTTCATGCTGCTATGCATCTTGGGCAACATTTGGCTACATTGGAGTTTTTGGTTTTGCCAGTCTGAAATGTGACCTGGTACCTAGTTTTGTGATTATTTGCCTTTCCTGCTTGCTAGTTAGATTAACATCTTTTCATGACTTTATTGGCCATATGAGTTGTTGACCACCTGAACATTTGAAATAAGAGCCTCCTACACAACTCCAAGGATATTCTTATTTATATTTTTGAAGCATTTCTTTTCCTATTTGAATGTTTGTTTTCAAATTGATTTGAGGAAGTTATTTACACTTTGTGGTTTCTCTTTAACAGTTTTATGAGCTGCCCATTTTTACTCCAAGTACATATTGTGTCTTTGTATTTTGATCTTAACTTTATTGTAGTTAGAATGCCATTTTCCCTTGTGATTTGTGCTTCTGTGACTCATTTAAGAAATTCTTCCTTTAGAGCAGATGAGGTTGGCATGAATCTCACTTTTAAATTAGTTTTACACAATTTCCCAGAGCCTCAGTTTTCTCCTCTGTGAAATGGGCATAACAGTGGCACATGCCTCATGTATCATTCCCAGGGTGTGTGAAGCAAGTAGCAGAGCATGAGGCAGGTAGTCACTCTTCCCTTCAGCTGACTCCACACCTATGGAGCCCCACACAGGGACTTGTGAGATGGCATGTAGATAGAAACCTGGCTCTCTGACCCACTTGTGTTCTGCTGGAGTTCAGTCCTCAACTTTTCTGATTTTTCTAGCTTCTGTTTCAGCATTGTTAGCTCCCCGTGCAAAAACAGACACTTTACCAGAAACCATTTCAGGCCAGAAACTCACATCACACTCTTGTTCAGTGGATTAAAATGGCAGTCAGAAAAGAGAAATATGGCCTAGTGATCTCTTGCAAATAAACCACAATGTTTTATATGTTTCAAAATTGTAAAAGAGTAGATTTTAAATGTTTTCCCCATACCCTCAAAAGTTGAGTATATGAGGTGATGGATTAGTCTCATTTCATCACTCTTAATATTTACATGAAAACACTACCTCATGCTCCATAAATAGGTGGAGTTATTATTTATCAATCAAAAATGAAATTTAGCATGTGCAAAGTCCTGGGTTTAAACCAAAGCACTTCAAAATAAATGATTAATTAATTGATTAATTAACTAATATGTCTAAAACAGAATGGTTGGGGAATGGTGTGGTGACCAGCCAGCATGTCGTAATGATGCCTAAGTGCTCAGTTCCAAAAGACTTCTTTTTTCACCATTTCGAAAAGTCCACATCTGGCCTGGGGTTTTGGCTCAGTGGTACAGCACCCGCCTAGCACATGCAAAGCCCTGGGTTCAATCCTCAGCACCACATAAAAATAAACAAATTTTTAAAAGTCCATATATCTTCTCATATCAGTCTGGCCAAAGCATCCCAGTCTAGGAGATGTGTGTCAATCCCCAGAAGGGGTCCATTGTTCACCCTGAGATGGGACAGGCTGTTGTGGACATGTGCTCAGTGCTTCATTCTCCAAGGGAGATCACTCTTCTGCCAGTTCCCCTGTCCTAACCTATGATGCCACCATTGGGAGAAGCTCACATACTCACTGAAGGCTAGGGAAAATAAACTACATCCACACAGAGAGAGTCATGTCACTGTACAGAGGAAAATGAACAAGACTAATTTAAAACATATATATATATATATATATATATATATATATATATATACACACACACACACACACACACACACACACACATACATATATAATATATGTAAACACACACATAAATATATATAATATATGTAAACACACACACACATATACACACATATTTAGGTATATTGGTACCAGGGATTGAACTCAGGGGCACCCAACCACTGAGTCATATCCCCACCCTTATTTTGTATTTTATTTACAGATAGGATCTCATTGAGTTGCTTTGTGCCTCCCTATTGCTGAGGCTGGTTTGAACTTGAGATCCTCCTGCTTCATCCTCCTAGTCACTGGGATTACAGGCATGCACCACCACTTCCAGTTTCAGAATATATTTTTAAGTGCAAAATGTAAGGTGGTAAGGAGAATATATAGGTTTAGCATCCTTATCCAAAACAAAAGGGGCCAGAGTTCTCTGGTTTTCAGAGATTTTCAGATTTGGGAATATTTGCTTTTATTTTACCTGTTGAGATTTCAGAATGCTGATGTTCAACTGGCATAGTATTCACTTTTTACAAAAGAAAGAACAAAGTGTGTGTGTGTGTGTGTGTGTGTGTGTGTGTGTGTGTGTGTGTTTGTGCATGTCCTGTGCATCCCTAGATAGTGCCATTGGAGGATGGCTTGTGTCAATGGAGGCACCCAGAAGGAGGCATAGAGGAATGCTTGGAAGAAAATTTCCAGGTCAAAAGTTCTCAGGATTAAGCCACCAGGTTCTAGGTGCCAGATGGGGTACAGGGAGAAACATCCACCCTTCTGCTGCTTCATGGGCTGACCTCTTTGGCTTGAAGCTGCTCATTCCTGATGGTGGCACTCAGCAGTGGCTGAAGGGAGTCAAAGAGCTGTCACCATGGCCAGTCCTTGACTACCAGGAACATGGCCAAGTTCTTCTGGATGCACTGGGCAGCTAGGCAGTGAATCTGCCAGGGATGGAGAGGACACGAGGAGTTCCCTCCCTACACAGCTGAGAGAAAAAAAGGAGAGGAAGCAGGGAGTGGCCCTGGGAAAGGAGGAAATGGCCCTAATCCAAATCTATTTTCCAAATCATCCCAAGGCAACATATAGTTGAAAGTGTTGTGGATCAATGGGGTTGTTCACAATATCTCAGTTATTTATGTTTTCTCCTTTTCCTGCCTTTGTCATGTGCATATAGTTGAATTCACAGGTTCCTATAAACTGGTGGTGCATGTAACGGGGAAACTGAATTCTGGTAGTAGCATTCATAATTACAATGTCAAGGTCACAGTAGCTAGATTTTTTTGAGCATTTGCCATGCGCTTCCTTCCTTACTAAATCCCTTATTATGTGTCTCCCCTTTTCCAGTTGGTTAGAGAAAGAGGCGGGATTTAAACACAGGCCTTGTTTGTCCTGAAAATACAGCCATGCTGTTTTCTTTCCATTATGCAGGTAGCAGAGAGGAAATCCAGGTTCCAGAGGTCTCTGAAGCTGTGACCCAGGATGACTCACATCTTTAGAATAAACTGGAGCTTGCGTCCCAAAGACCTCTAGCTGGGACCTGCTCACCCTGGAGAATGATTTCCTCAGATAGGGGATAGGTTGAGATCATGAATAGGCTCAGTAAGGCATGGATGAGATTGTGTATACCTCGATCAAGGCTGCCACTTCAAATATACCTGACAAATAATAAAAAATCCTGCAGAACATTACTTGCAAAGCATCATCACACTGCTTAGGTGGTCCTTGAGCCAGTAGTTTAAGCATTGTGCAGGGAGATGGATAGCACTTCCTGCTCATCCCACATCTGGAGGATCAGCATCTGCAAGCCAACACTGAGCAGTACCTTCAGATTCTTGAATTCCTGGAGAGATAAGAAGCTCTTGCTAGTTGCCTGGGAGAGAATGATATTCTGAGATCCAGCTTCTTTCAATGCTTCTATAGCCTGGAGACCACATCTGCCTTGAAGGAAGACCTGGGAGAGAGAAAGGCTGCAGGTGACTCCTGGACTCCATCATGGTGACTGGGGTGAGAGATGCTTGCAACTCAGACACCAGCTCATGTACTTCCTTCTCCAATATCTGTTGGTAGTATCCTTTATGAAGGGTCTGAAGTATCAAACAATTTTTTTCCAATAGCTCCTCTTTCCCTTCTTATAGTCCTGGGCATTATTCTCAGTGTTGTCCAGGCACCAGAAGCTTGGACAGGATGGAAGCTTGTTAGATGTGCAGAATCTCTGATCCTACTAATCTGAACCTGCAACTTAACCCAGGGCGGATTGCATATATCTTAGTTTGGGAACCACTTCCAGGACAGATGTGCTTAATCTTGTCTGTGCACCAGGCTCACCCAGGCAATGTGGTAAGTACAGATTCCCATGCCTCACCAGGAAAGGGGAGGTGAGGGCCACTTTCCTTGCTCTGGAAAGGGTGAGGCTGAGATAGCTCCCCATATGACAGTGACTGGAATATCTAGTAGAAAATAGCTTGCCACTCGCCACCAGGCTGTGGCTCATAAATAATGGATGGTGGCCTTCATTACACCGTGTTCAAGGGATTCTTGGCTCCCCATAGGGTTGCATCTAGTAGGCTGCAGGGAACAGGATGAAGGAAACCCAGAAACCCAGGCTGCCTGTGAGCCAAATATGAAGGCCAAGAGTACTGGAGGTTTGGGCTAAAGGATTCTTCTGAGAGAACTTGATACTCTGGGGACATATCTACTCAATAGAGTATGGGTAGTCAGTGTTTCTGGTTCCTCAGCTTCCCACAGGCAAAGGAAAGATGCTGTATACATGGGGTCTGGGTCAGAGGCAATGAGAGACAAGTTCCTTTTCAGATGAACCTATGCTCTTTATTTCTAAGAACAGTCAAGTAGTTTTCTTGGTCAGATGTGTCTTGAAATCTTTCAAGTGTCCATTTCTCAGGAGGCTCTGGAAAGCTCTGTCTTCATTGGTGAATTTATCAGCTAATGCCTAACATTCATTCAGTAATATTTGGGGGACTTCACATGCATGATCCCCTGTACTGTGATTCTGCAATGTCACAGAGGGAGAAACTAATGCTCAGGGGCATTCACCCATGATCCTCCCCTAGTGACGGGAAATGCCAGGATTCTCTTCCTTCTGTGTTACTCCAGATAAGGCCACTATTGTTAGTGAATGTAATTGACACCTGCATGACTTCTACATTCACAAGGTTTTTCACCCATGACCCATTTTAGCCTTCCCAACTACCCTGGAAAGAATTTGTCATGTAATTGACTTAAATTCACACATCCAGTGAGCAACAGAGTTTAGACTTGAACCTGGGACCTCAGTTGTCTCCCTCACACCAATTTGTCATTGTTGACTTCAAGCTTCATTTCCTCACTAATTAGGATACAAATATCTGCAACTTGAGGTTCAACTGCAGTTTGATTACAGGTGGAACCAAGGGTCTCAATCAATTCTCCATTAACTGAAACATATTTTCAGTAAAAGAGATCATTTTGCCAATCATATTATAAGCCATCTCTCAACACACAGATGAAAATCAGCACATGCCACTGGTACTAACCTTGTGTTGCAACTGTTCATTTGTTTTTCAGAAATAACACTTGCTATCAGTCAGGGCCACCAGGATAATTAATATCATTGAAATAAAGACAAGAATGGTTCATTACCCATCAAATTGCCTTGATAATGACTGTATTAATTTCACAAGCTATCAAGTCCCACAAGCTGCTATAAAAATATCAATGATAAAAATGAGGGCAACATCAATTTGCATATTACCCTGGGTGGCAGAGGCCATGTGAATCATTACTGAGTAAGTTTTAAGTTTTTGTATAATTAATTCAAGCAATATTTTTAAAAAAGATAATTTGAAACAACCATACACAGAATGGGAATAAGTAGTCACCTCCAAAGAATCTTATTTTTTTTGTTTTGTTTTTCTGCCTTTTAAGAGCATATGGCCAATGAGAGGTCCAACCATAAATGGAATCACACCTTTTTCATAATATGTCATGACCTGGGGAAAAAGACTGCAGAAGTTTGAAAGATCACAAAGAAAAATCTGAATTATTCACATTCACAAGTCCAGCTGCTTATTGGACCCTAGCAGAGCCCAACATCCTGACATCCCAATCATTAAGGAATCCATGTAGGTAGCAGCTGTGCCAGCAGATTTTCCTCCAAAAATGCTGATAGCTAAGGTTTTAAGCTCCTCTCTGCTTTAGTCCATATATATATATATATATATATATATATATATATATATATATATATATTAGAGGAGTTTCTTTAAACAGTAAAATGTTGCCCTATTTAATCCTTGCCTTGCCCCACTGACAATTGTGTTCTGTGATTAATGACAGCTAACTTGTTAAATGACCATACCCTGGTTCCCATACTTGGGATACAGAAAGTTGTGGCCCCATTTTACAGGTGAGGTAACTGAAGGTCAGAAAGGTTTAGTCACTCACACATGGTTCACAGTTAGGAAGTGGTAGATGCTGGGTGTGGGTCAGGTCTGTCTGTTCTCCTTTCCACTGTTCTTTACAGACTTCCCAGTTATGAATAACCAGCCCACAAAGTATAAAACTTTGTACCTGCCCTAGGGGATAAATCTATTGTCTAGTCTGGCTTCCAAAAGGATACTTTGACCTTGAATTGGTCTTGACAGCCTCTTAGGAAATACCAAGCATGGATTTTTCACTAGTAATAACATTTTATTATTGAGATACTTAGGTTTATAGACTTCTAGCTTCTATCACTAGAAAAAAAAGGGTCTGATGCTGCAGTCTCTGGCTGGGCACAAATCACGAGTCTCCACACAGCTTGTAGATTCAAACAGCAATTCTTTATTCCCGAACTCACACCGGCCGTCTACAAACACGCTCTGGGGGAATCCACGTTCTTTGACCAAATCCACTCCCTCCCAAATCCACTACTCTGCCCAAATCCACTCCGCATGGGCTTCTGTCTCCCAAAATATACTGTCTGACCCTAAGCACTCAAGAGGAACTCAGCAGCAGGATACGCCCTATTCTAAAGGGGGAACACCCTAATCTCCTATTATGCTAAACTGCCCTATTCTAAAGGGGGAACACCCTAATCTCCTATTATGCTAAACCGCCCTATTCTAAAGGGGGAACACCCTAAACACAGATCCTGCCCTGGTCCTTGAGCAAGGTCACCTTTCAGAAGTCCTTCCACTAGACAGCATGGGAGTAAGCTGGCAAGGAATTTGTCATACCTACTTGGCTGATGGCTCCCAGCAGTCTGAAGTATCAAACTTCTATTTTCTGCCTCACTATATGGTAGCTTCTGGGATTGTGGGAACTGATTTTTGTCTTCATGAAAGAGGTAAACAATTATCCCTTTTCTCTCCCCTGGCTAAATACCATTGGTCCAGAACATTAGGCAAAAACCCAATTGGTTTTTATTGCACCTAACAAGATAATTCTGGTGAATGCAAAGTTTGAGAATTTGGGTGAAAACTCTCAAAGATGGTATGAAGCAGTGACATTTTCTCATGGGTACTGGAGGGGCCTGACCTCTAGATGGGCCTCTAGGTGGGAAATGGTGACATAGGATTCTAGGTCAGCAGCAAGAGAAGTAGCCCAATTCAAAATGGGGAAATGAGAAGGGGGAACCAAGATGCAAATCCTGAGGGACTCTGGAGCAGAGTTCTTTTTTTAAAAATATTTTTTTATTGGTTGTTCAAAACATTACAAAGCTCATGATATATCATCTTTCATAGATTTGACTCAATTGGGCTATGAACTCCCATTTTTACCCCAAATACAAATTGCAGAGTCACACCGGTTACACACTCACATTTTTACATAATGGCATATTAGTGACTGTTTTATTCTGCTACCTTTCCTATCCCCTACTATCCCCCCTCCCCTCCCCTCCCATCTTCCCTCTCTACCTCATCTGCTATTGTTCAATTCTCTCCTTTGTTTCCCCCCTTTCCCCTCACAACCTCTTATATGTAATTTTGTGTAACATTGAGGGTCTCCTACCATTTCCATATGCTTTCCCTTCTCTCTCCCCCGACTCATCTTTGTTTAGTGTTAATCTTTTCCTCATGCTCTTCCTCTCTGTTATGTTCTTAGTTGTGGAGCAGAGTTCTTGAGGATGGCCCCAAGTGGTCTTGTTTACAGCAGTAACCATAGGACATGTGTCTCTACCAACCACCTTATATATTTCCTCTCTGTCATTCCTGAGGCAACTGTCGCTATACCTACTTCACAGATGAGACTGCTGGGGCTTGAGCCACTGCCAGGGGCTATCAGGTGTCAGAACTGGGATTCAATGCTCTCTGAACCACTGTATGTTGCCTCTATACAGAGCAGGAATTACAGAAATATTGATTGGACAGATGATGGTGATCTATGTTGGGATGGAGGAAACTGGTATCATAAAGTGGAAACTGATTGCAGAGGAGGGATTTTCACTTGTTATCCTCTAGTACCTTTAAAATATTACACTAATGAGTGTTATTTTCAAAGTAAATATATGAAATAATAAAGATATCTCCCAAAATGAATAAAAGGCCACTTTTTAAAAATCTTTATTTATTCTGATTTTGACAACAGAATGCAATTCAATTTATATTACACAAATAGAACACAATTTTTTATGTCTCTGGTTGTACACAAAGTAGAGTCACAACATTTGTGTTTTCATACCTGTACTTAGGGTATTTGAAGTCCATCTCATTCCACCATCTTTCCTATCACCATGCCCCCTTCCTTCCTCGCCCTCCTCTTTGCCCTATCTAAAGTTCATCTATTCCTCCCATGTCGCCCCATCCCCATTATGAATCTGTACCCTTATATCAGAGAAAACATTCCACATTTAGTTTTGGATCGTCTTACTTCACATAGCATTGTGTTCCCCAACTCAATCCATTTACCTGCAAATGCCATGATTTTATTCTCTTTTAATGCTGATATTTCATTGTGTATATATACTACATTTTCTTTATCCATTCATCTACTGAAGGGTATCTAGGTTGGTTCTTCAATCAGGTTATTGTGTATTGGGCTGCTATAAACATTGATGTGGCTGAGTTACTATAGTGTGCTGATTTTAAGTCCTTTCAGTATAGTTAGAGGAGTGGGATAGCTGGGTCAAATGGTGAATCCATTCCCAGTTCGCTAAAGAATAACCATGCTCCTTTCCACATTGGCTGCACCAATTTTCAGTCCCACCAGCAATGTATAAGTGTGCATAAAAGGCCAGTTTTGATGGATCTACAATCAGCAGAGTTCCTATTTTCATTTTTTCAAAAATACAGTATTCTAAACCCAGCATGATGCTTTGACTGCTATTCAATACTCGTACATTAGAAAGAACTGAGGCAGAAGTGGCAGGAAATTGTTTTCAGCAAAAATTATAGAAAGCAGTTAATATTATATTTTATTTTTTTAATTAAAAATTATAATTTTATTTTTTAATTAACGGATAAAAATTGTATCTATTTTGTTGAACAGCATGTTCTGATATAAGCATTCATTGTGGAATGATGAAATCAAATTAATTAATATGCCCATTGCTTCATATACTTATTTTCTTGTGTCAAAAACATTTAAACCTACTCTTAAAGCAATATTCTAGTGTACAATACATCATTATTTATTATGGTCACCATGTGTACAAGAGATCTCTGAAATTTCTTCTTCATGTCTAACTGAAATCTTATCTTGTTTGAAAAACATCTCCCTGATCCAATACCTTCAACTCATACCTCAAGTAACCACTATTCTACTCTTTATTTCTATGGATTCAATTACTTTCGTTTCCAACCTATAAATGAGATAATGCAGTATTTAATAATACATGATCAGTTTCTTTCACTTAGAACAATATCCTTTGAGTTCATTCATGTTATCACAAATGACAGGATTTCTTTGTTTTTTAAGGCTGCATAGTATACCATGGCACATTTACTCCATTTTGTTTACCTATCTGTCCATTGATTGACAGTTATGTGATTTTATGTCTTGGCTACTATGAGTAATGCTGCAATAAACACAGTAATGCAGGTGCTTTCTGACATACTGATTACTTTTCCTTTGAACATATATGCAGAAGTGGAATTGCTGGATCATAATATAGTAACTATATAATCTATAATTATTTGAAAAATATCCATATTGTTTTTCATATTAGCTGTACTAATTTACATTACCACCAAGAATGTACAAGGTGTAACATTTTCTCCACATTCTCACCACAGTTATTTCTTGTCTTTTTGATAATAATCATCTTCAGATATGGGTTGATATCTGACTATAGTTTTAATTTGCAATATTACACTTTAATAAAAGTTTTTACTATCTGGACTGAAGACCTGGATTGAAAACCTTAACAAAAAATTGGATAATTCTCATAAAAAAGCAAAGTTCTAAAAATAAAATGCAATTATAGCATTCCATATATTAGAACATCTGTAGTAATCATACAAAGGTAATTAAAATAAAAATGAGGCACTGTTTTTAATCACTGAAGTGTGTAAATGTATTCTATTTTCATGTATAGCTAACTAGAACAGATTTTTAAAAATACTTAGAACAGAATGTTAACTATGTAATAAAGGTAAAACTCTCAAACAATAGATGTCATTGTTTAGAAAAACATAATAACTAATTCTAAGAGAAGTATGGTTTTGGAGCAGCAAAACAAATTGTTACAATATGTTTGAAATAATACTGTACATACATACACATATATGATGTGTATCAATTGTCAGAAAATATTGATATACTATGATTGATAAATCTTGAGTTAGAATAATCTGTCTAAGGATATTTTAAATGGAGCTTAACAAAATATATAAAAAATATTATTGCAACAGTATTTATAATGTTAACAAAATTGGATGTAATTACTGTATGGAAATTAATGGAATATTAATATCAACAAAAAATTTTCCAAATAATGCAGGGGCAAAGATTAATTGCATTTTATAGTAACAAAACTCACCATGTGGGATTTTACATTTTTATTTAAATTGGTGTTATAGCATTTGTCGACATGAGAATGTGAGTACTTAAAAGTTTTTGAAGTGAAAGTTTACAAAGGAGTGGTTAAAGGTGAAAATCATGCTTCTCAATTTCAAAACTTATTATAAAGCATGACAAGGCTGTATAGGCATAAGGATAGATTTATAGATCAATGAATTGAATTGAAGAACAGAAAAAATACACCTCTATGGTCAATTAATTTCAACAAGGGTACTGAAGCCATTGAATAGGAGAAGAGTCTTTTCAACAAATGGTGCTATACAACTAGACATTCCCATGCAAAAGAGGGAATTTGGACCCTTGACATCATGTCATATACAAAATTTTAACTAAAAAAGATCAAAAAATATAAATATAAAAACTAAAACCTTAAAACTCTCAAGAGAAAAGAAAGGCATAAATCTTCATAAAATATAAATAATAAAAAACTAGATAACTTGGAATTTATCAAAAGTGAAACATTTTGAGGGAGGGGGTGGTGGGCATCAAAGGACTTTGTTCACATAATGAAAAGATAACCCAAGAAAAGAGAGAAAATATTTGTTAATCATATATCTGGTAAGAGTCTATTATCCAGAAAAGTACTATTTCAATTCAATAAAAATAAACTAAAAAAAAGTGGGTGAAGAACTTTAAGAGACATTTCTCTAAAGAAGTTATACAAATGGTCAATGAGCACATGAAAAAATGCTCACTAGCCATTAGAGAAATGCAAATTAAAACTACAGAAAATACCACTTCACCAGACAACACAGCCTCCTTTAGAATTGCTATACTAAAAAGAAAAAAAAAACACCACTATTGCAAAAAATTGTGAAGAAGTTAGAATGTTTAAACTTTGCTGGTAGCAATATAAAATGGTAAATTATTGATCCAGCTCTCAAGACCCCAAAATTCTACTCTTGCATACACACCAAAAGAACTGAAAAAAGATATGCCCATGCAAACATGTGTACAAGATTATTTACAACTTTATATATAATTATCAGAAAGTGGGTTTGGGGTTCTAGCTCAGTGATAGAGCACTTGCCGAGCATATTTGAAGCACTGGGCTTGATTTTCAGCACCACATACAAATAAATAAAATAACAATCCATATTTTTTAAAAGTGAAAAAAAATTCAATGTCCATCAGCTGATGAATGGATACAGAAAATATGGTCTGTGCATACAATAGAATATTATTAAGCTATAAAAAGAAATCAAGTATTAATTCATACTACAACATGAATGAACGTCAAAAATATGCTAAGTATAAGAAGCTTTTCACAAAGAGATCACATATTATGATTCTATTTATTAAAATATCCAGGAAATTAAATAAAAATTAAATTATGACATTTGCAGGTAAATGGATGGAGCTAGAGGATATCATGCTAAGCAAAATAAGCCAAATCCAAAAAAAACCAAAGGTGAAATGTTTCCTTTGATAAGCAGATACAGATCCATTATGGAGGTGGGTAGGGAAGAATGAAGGAACTTTGGATTTGGCAGAGGGGAGATAGAAGAGGAGAGGGGTTTGGGGTTGGGTAGAACCATGGAATGAGAGAGACAGTATTATCCTATAATTATTCTACTGTCATATATAACTAATTAGAACAAGTTTTAAAAATGTCCAAAATAGAGAATTCCACAGACAGAAAGTAGATGGTTGCTTGAATCACATTTTGAAGATGGCAGGCAATGGGGAGGGATTACCAGTGGGTATGGGGTTTATTTTTGTTGTGATTGAAAATATTCTAAAATTGATAGTGGTGTGATTACACATTATGAATACACAAAAAATCTTGAATTGTACACTTGAGCACTGTCTCCTTTGTTGAATTGTATGTCAATTTTAAAATTTAGAAAAAGAGGATTCTAATCCAAATGTACTATTTTATCTCTGTCTCTAGTTAGTGGAATTACATATGTATTTTTAGTTTCTTCATAACCCAATGCATTATGTAAGTTAGTTCCAATAAATATTTATCATTTTTTTTTAATTTATTTACTTTTTATGTGGTGCTGACTATTGAATCCAGTGCCTTACATGTGCTAGGCAAGTGCTCTACCACTGAGCCACAATCCCATCCCCAACATTTATAATTTGTAAAATAAGTAAAACATTTGAATTGTTAATTTTAAATATGGACATTTTAATATTTAACTTATAAAAGAAAGGATAAAAGTAATCACACTCTGCACAGCCTTGCAACATAAGGGTATAATACTAAAAATGGAAAAGGGGATAAAATGAAAATAAGTATGCAAAAGTGATAAAATTGGCATGAATTTATTGTAACATTTTTGGTAATGTTTATCTTTACAAGTATGGGAAATGGCCACATTTGCATCACAAATTAAATTGGAGTTTTATTTGACATTGAAAATGACAACATTTTCAGGGGCAGGTGTCCTCTTTCACTCTTTAATTCTTTATTGATTATGATTCCCATAATTTCTTCCTGGAATTTTCCCTTCTCCTTATCTTTCCCTGTTGTTCAATCTGAGTTTTCTTTTTTCTAATTTTGTTACTTATATCCAAAAATTTTCATTTCCTCTAATGCTCTAAAGATTTGAGTTTATAACTTTGAATATTATTTCTTAAAAATTTGAACTTTTAATATTTATTCAGCTTTTTGAGTTTTGTTTTATTCTTTTGACTCTTTAATTATTCAGTGGTTAATAAATATCACATTTATTTTTATCTCAGTTTTGGATGCTAAATAATCTTTTCTAATTATTTGATTTCATGCTTATTGCTTTTTGATTTTAAATTTGCTATATATATTTAAATTAGGTATAGATCTCATTATTCTTTTTTTCATTCTTGTTAACATCTGGCAAAAGATAAAAGTTCTTCTGATTATACACACACACACACACACACACACACACACACACACACATTGTGACACCCTGTTAGGTGACACACAGCTCCAGGGTCCCCGGGAGCACAGTGCCATTTGGTGGAAGAGGGGTCCCCACTGGGCAGGAAGGTATCTCATGGACCCCATTCACTGAAGCCTTCAGCAACAGCGAAATCTCCCGGTGCTGTGAGGTCAGATAAGCGGCTGCTACCTCTTTTGCACCATTTCACCTGGTGACATGGGAGCACCATTGGATGAACTCCACTGCACACTCACCTGCGTGAACCACTTTTGGCTCCACCTGGCTGTCTTCACTCTCTAGAGAGCGTGTCTGTGACCCAGAAGAGCATTCTTCTGGGCAACTCTGGGATCAGCATTGGAGTCGGCTTTTTGGAAGCAACAGTGAGTCCCTCCCTGACCCCTCGCTATCCGCCCAGGGCCACTGGGCCAGGCCTCTCCAGGCGCCTTGAAGCTTCATTCTGCACCTAAGGCTGAGGCCCTGGGCGAGCATCCTATGTCTCTGGCGGCTTTCCATGTCCCTGGGGACTCTGTTCCTAGAGCCCTGCTCCTGGGGCCTTGATCTCCTGGATGGCTTTCACCTCCCCCTTCTCAGCAGAAAACAGCCTAGCAGGCCCGTGGAGACTGGTAATCCAGGTGCTATCAGGGCAACTGGGCATTCACAGAAGCTAGGCAGGTATGGCTTTCAAATCAGGCAACTTGTGAATTACTAGAGTACTAGGAGAAGAAGGAGAAGAGGAGCAGGTCTGTGGTAGTTATGACCACCATCACAGGGAGTGAAAAGAAAGTGACCAGGACACTCAGAGCAACCAAGAGGTCTGTATTGTGGCAGTGTCAGATTCACAGGGTAGGAAGAGAAAAAAGAAAGAGCTGGAAAACAGAGAGAGTGGGGGTGAAAGAGAGAGCAAAGTGTGTGTGTGTGTGTGTGTGTGTGAGAGAGAGAGAGAGAGAGAAGAGAAGAGGAGAGTGGAGAATGAGAGAGAGGGGAGGGGTGTGGCAGGAGAGTTTTTATAGCCAAAATCTAATGGTTTATCTGGTTGGAATACGGTGAATGGATCATGCAGTAGTTGCTAAGGGGGTCATCTTCTGCCTTCAGGTATACCTGGAAGGGGTGAGATGTGGGTTTCTGTTGCATCAAATGGGGTGGGGGATGATTTTCCATCCTTGAGACAGACAAGAGATAAGGAACCAGATGGATGGGGTTTGGGTGTTCAGCCCACCCTGCAGCTAACAGGGAGAGGAAGATTTCTTAGGAGGGGGGAGACCCTCCTACCACTTGGAGTGTCTTTGGTTTGTTTTTGAAAAAGGGAATACAAAATAAAGGAAACAGAAAGGAGAAGGGGAAAGCTAAAAAGAATGGGTGGGAGGAGGCCTGACCAGAAATGGCAAGAGAATGCAGGGGAACCAGGGGCATAGGGGGGAATGGCTCTTCCCAGCCCAGATCACTGCTATTTGCACAGGTGCCTGGGCTGCTGCCTGGAGGAAGCCACAGCTGTACATGTGCTGAGCACTCTTGGAGGCAGGGGAACCCACCAAGGGGAAACTCAAGAGCCATACCTGTTCCCATACAGTTCCTTGTTCCACAAAGATTCCAGCAGGGTTCTAAGAAGGCAGGCATGGAAGCATGACACCTCACAAGTGACTCAAGAGCCTAAGGACAGTGGCTTCCTGATTAATGCCAAGAGGCAGAAGACCAAGATGTGGTGGACCTGATGACCCTGGCGTTTTGGGGCTTAGAGAACTGTCATGGGAAGGCCACCTGGAGCTAAACTGCCAGGTCAGGACTGCTCTTACCACCCAGCTCTCAGAAGCAGGTGGTGGTAGCAGGTGACCTATTTCTTGGCTTATCCTCTTATTAAAGGAGGAAAACTTTTTCTGTGCTCGTAAGAAATAATTTTTCTATAGGAATTAAAAGAAGAAACTGTGGATGGTACAAAAATGACTGTTCTGTTAATTTGAGGCTTGGGGTAGGGCTTGAGCCTCAAGAAGGCCTTATGCTATGGGATTGAAGCTCCCCAACTGAGGGTGGGAAATTCAGAGGTGACAAACAATGGAATGTATCTGTAATGGGACATGAATAAGGCAAGAGGTGGCCAGGCCATAGCTGAGATTACCTCACCCAGCAAACTTTTGCTTAGATTTTCTCTCTGTCACATGTGGAATCCAAGGCAAAAAGCATCAGATTTGGTGAAGCTCATAAGCTGTGTACATGTGTTTGTGTGCATGTCCATAGTTGTATGCAGAGTGCCAGTTGGGGTGCTTGTTTGATTTTCTATGTTCTTTAGGAAAGCACCCAGATCAACCTCCTGGAGGAGCTGCTTGTTTGAATTACACTTAAGGGATGGAAGAGGAAAACGTGGCTCTTAGAGTAATGCAGGTAAAGGTTTAGCATTGTTATGCTTTTTGACCCACCCAGCCAGTCTATACTTGATTAGCTGTGGCTACTGCATTGCACTTGATCTCCTCTCTGGAACCCTCTGCAGGCACAACCGCCTTACAGAAAGGCTGATTTCTGGTTTTTAAAGGGTAGAGGTTTGGAGGGGGAAAATTGACTGGAGTCATTTTCAAGAAGAGTCTACTGTCTACCTGGCTAGGTGCATGTTGAAGTTGTGATCTTGATCTGTGTGCTTGTGCATCCAGATGGACAGATGCCAAGCATGCAAACCTTCATTTGCATACAAGTATGCAAATGTATGAACCTGTTGGAAATTCATGAGGATATGTGCTGCCTACCTCATGCTGCTGATTGTGTTTGCAGTGTGAATGGATGGGTCTCCTTGGGAGAAAAATGTATGTGTCAGAGCAATTGTGTTAAGCAGACTGACTATTTCACAGTGTGCTTTGCATAGACCTTTACTTCTCCCTTGGCTTCTGAATTCCCAAAAGGCAAATAACCTATGCCCCATTTTAGCCTTTTATTTTCTGGGTTACTATTTGAAAAGAAAGAAAGTGTGGTTCATAATTATGTAGACCAAATAACTATATATTGTGAGATAATTATATTCTGTGAACCATTTAGGACTATTTCCTATGTTTGAAACATTGCCTATGTATTTGCTTTAGAGAGAGATCATGCATCTGTAAGTACTTTTCCAAAGAGAGAATGAAGAAACTACAACAAATATGTACATGTAGACAGAATTGTTGTGGCCACAAAATTTAAAAGAAAAAAAAACGAATTCTTTCTGTTTCAAATACCATAGGATAGATTTGATATGGGATGCAGCCTCTTGTTATGGAAGCCGATATTGCAAGATACACATGCATGTGGAACACGTCTTCCCCTTCAGTGTGTGTTCCAACACAAGTGGTTCCCATCCCATGTTTCTAACATTAAATAGCCTGTCTATAGGTTTTCTTTGCATAGTTCATCTCCATTCAATGAATACATATTGTTTTTTTTATAGTTAATGACTGTGGAGCTCCAAGGCATTGTATTTTTGAGGGGGTTTACATATTGAAATAAACTTATATTACTAGTTGAAAAGTAATTATGTTGTAGGTCTGATTTAGATGCTTTTTTGTATGATGGTTATTGTGAGATTGAACAGAAATGTAAATAGTGATGATAAAATTTTTTTCCCCAATAAAGTAGGATAACAATTCAAATGGGCTTGATAGGTGAAAGGGATTCTAGAATGAAAAGGAGACTTACAAAAATCTTTGTTATGAAAAATTACCATGGGGAAAAAGTGCAAGTTGGGAAAATTAATGAATGGAATTGGTTAAGATTTAGAGAAAGATCAAATGTTATAATAAAAGTTTTGTATTAAGCACACTTGAAACTTATTTTTAAAAAACTTAGTTTAAAGATTAGAGAAATATATGAATATGCTTTACACTCTTTCTTCCTGGGGAGGGGGAATACTAAAATATCACTTTATTTATTTATTCTAAAATGTGCACATCTTTTGAATGGAATTTCAATTTAGAAATAATTCAGCATTTAAAGACATCTATTTCAGATATGCCTAATTCCATTTTTAGACATCAACACAGAATTAATTTATTTATTCTAAGTTCCATACATTTCCCTCTTAACTGCAGACAATTTAAAAAATAGAGCAAATTTCAGACTCTATACAAATGAACATGATGAAGAAAAAAAATATAGGCTACAGATTTTGTTATAACTATTTGTCAGAGGATAACCAGATCTAACAAACAGTTTTTCCTTTTTTAAAAATATTATTTTTAGGTTTACATGGACACAATATTTTACTTTATTTATTTTTATGTTGTGCTGATAATTGAACACAATGTCTCACATGTGTGAAGCAAGCACTCTGTCACTAAGCCACAACCCACTCCCAGTATTTCCTTTTTGATAGAGTTTTAATTTCTCATTACCTAAGATTCATTTCTGAATTAAAAACTATATAGATTTGATGCCACTACTTCTTGATTTGAAATGAAGTGGCATTTCCTAGACTATAATGTGTGCTACATTAGCTAAATGTTTTCTAAAGGTTTGCAAAAATGTATCTACATTTAGGGGTTGAAATAGAAGTTCTAAAAGTCATTTGCCTGAAGCAGCAGGGCAGTGGGACACTTAAGGGCACATTACCCCCTTGAAGAGGACTCTGGTTAGACAGGTAGTGTATGCCCTTTTGAAGGCCACACAATGCCAAATTGGAGTCTTTCTTCATTTATTTACTTACCTTTTAAAAATTTTCAGGTGGCAATTATGCATCTGTATGGGGTACAGTGCATTTATACACTGCATCATAATCAACTGAGGATATTTGGTGAGATGTTCATTTCAAATGTTTCATTTCTTTATATATATATATTCGATGAACACACAAATGTCTTTATTTTTAATGTGGTGCTGAGGATCAAACCCAGCAGCTCACATATGCAAGGCTCATGCTTTATTACTGAGCTACAGCCCTAGTTTAATGTGTTTCATTTCTTTGTGTTGAAATTCCTCAAAAGCCTCTCTTTTAGCAGTTTTGAATTATACCCTGCAGTTTTAGGAATACTGGTCATTCTGCAGTTTAGTAGAAAACAAGGTCTTTTTTCTCTGTCTGGCTGTGGCTTTGTACCCACTGGTCAACCACTCTCCACCCCTTTTTCTTCACTCCTATCCTGGTCCTGGTCTATGATAAATACTATCCTTGAGCCTGTCTTTAAAAATGCAAGAAGGAATGCAGACTTTCTGTTGCTAGAGCCTCTGTGTTTTTACGAGAGGCATAAAATCTGTTTTTAGGATGACTTTTACTAATGTTTGAATATCACTTTGTAGTTGAGTTTATGTGCATGATATATGATATATAAAATATATTTAATTAAAAATACATTGAATCGGAAACAAGATTCCCAAGTTTCAGACCTCTCTGGTGGACCTCCACTTTTTAGTGTCTGGATTAAGGAACAACATCTGTATGAATGACCTATAATATTGTGCAAAAAATGTCATCTTTCTTGGGCCATGCTATGTGTCTTAGAAGCAATTGGTGATTTTTGAGCAAATGAGTTGTTCTTATGTTGAGGAGAAATATGAGGGCTTTCTTTAGGATTCTCTTGTTAATGCCTTCAAGCTTTGAAAGTTTTTAATTAATGAAAGTACAATTCTTTAAAATTTATTTGCTTCTTGGAAAAACAAATGAACTGACCTTTTTCCATGCATGTTTCTTCACTCTCAGTGTTTTTCAGGGGAAATTTCTAGTGCTATTGTTGTTGCAGTGGGACAATGTTTCAATTTTGAGAAGGAATACACTGCCCATGATCATCAGTCATTTGGGTGGTTGATTTTCTTGCTGCTGCTTTGACATTAAGCCTAATTTATTTTATCGGATGGTGGTTTATTGGAAGGAAGAGAAAATCCAGTGTGTACTAAGCATGGGGTGGCAACTGAAATAGGTCCTGAAGGAGGGATGGCATTTTAGAAGTACAGATGGTATGATGGAAAAGGGCATGAGATAAAGGAGGAGGGAAGAAAGTAAATGGCAAGATTCATAGCCACACTGCAGTCCTGCATTGCTTATCTCAGGTGTTTTATTGCCTCTGTGAACACAGAGACACTTCTTTCTGCTGTCCATGGTCCAATGTCTGCCTCAATAAATGTTTTGATTTGACTGGATCTGACTTTCTAAGTTGCCCAGCTCTCACGAGAATTCTTTTGAGTACAGTCCATTGACTACAGTTATGTCCATACCAAGAGCTCTTTCCCAGCCTTTCATAAAGACTGACATTTTCCAAATAGAGTGGAAGGATTATGCTTTTCATAGATTTGATCATTTGGAAATACAACTTGTCCCAACATTTGGAGTTTGCTTTAAGTTAGTGATGATAAATGCAGTGGGATCTGAAGTTTGGCATCAGAAAATCACAGGAATATATATAGCTATTTAGTTTGTCTTTCTGATATTTTGAAACATAACTTAGAAATATAGATAAGATTATATATGATTAATGCTTTCAGACTCAGGGATCCTCTGATCTGTTTTGTTCATATATCCTAGCATTCAATAAAAATGTTAACAATGTCCACATTATCCATCAAAGTGTGAAAGGGGATCAATTTCTTACAAAATTCAAATACCTTAAATCTCTTTCCTCTACACTGCATCATTTTTAATGATCTTATTGACCTTTTTGTTAGAGTAAAATTACTTGGCATAAATTTGTATTTAGTTTCATAAATGTTTCCATGTTTTTGCTAATAAGTGTTCATCATTTTTAAAATTAAATATTGTATTCTCCTTTAAAACACTCTATGAATGATATCAATTTTTAAAAGCTATACACTTTTTAATGTGTTATGTATGTGACTTGCTATGTATATAGATTCAGTTTCCCTGCTTTCTAAAGATGCCTACTGATCGTTCATGATTTGATCATTATAACATGAGTTAGAAAATAAGTTCTTAATCTTTTATTCTGACATTCCAGCTCATAGTGTGGAATTTCAGTTGAGGAATGCATCATATCTGTGTTCCCTATCCCTATATGTCTCTGTTTTGGGCTAGTGCTTTAGTCTCAGGTCTTCATTGCCAGATCATCCTATTCATGACAGGTTTTTTAATGGGCTAAAGATTTTTTTTGGGGGGGCGGGCTGGGGTTTGACCTCAGGGGCACTCAACCACTGAACCACATCCCCAGCCCTATTTTTGTATTTTATTTAGAGATAGGGTTTTTTCTGTCCCTTTTATTTAGGGCAGGCATTATTTTTTTACAGCAGGTGTGCAGTGTTCATGATTTTACTTTTTAAAAAAATCATTTGTAGTTAAGTTAAAATTTTCATGATGATGATAACTTAATTATAGTATTTTAATGGGAATAGGAACTTCACCATGTGTCCTTAAAGATCACCTGGATGCCATTGATCCAGAGGTGTGTATTAACCACGTATCCTGGGTCTGGTACAGCATTGTGGAGGTGGATGAAGAACACAAATGGAGAAAACACACCACCTTGGTTTTCAGGTTTTGAGTAGTATTTTGTGATATTAAGTGAAGCAATTTAAATAATGACCACATGTTATATACTTGAATGGTATTTTGTTATAAAATCATGTCACTGAAATTTACAGTAAGAAATGCTATGAAGTAAATTTAAATAGTAATTTATGGAAAACTTTAATCATAGTGACTGGTACCAAGTAGAAGCTCAATAAGTAGCAATTATTATCAAAACTTTTGCTTATAACTTGGGAAATATTAAATAAGAAGAACTTAATAATGTTAGACAAGTGTTTCTTCCATTGTGAAGCTCTTGAATGTCCAGAGACACTAATTGATCTCTCCAGTGTGCTGCTTTGGATTTTGGCCATTTCTTCATTTGTGCATCTCCCATAGGAGGAAGATGGTGGCTCCTCTTCCTGGCAGAAGAGGCAGTCTTCAGTGAGCTGTTGAGGTCTTAGGCAGCCAGGCAGTCCTTGTCCTTAAGACAGGATCTAGAACTTACTTTCATTAATGACTATTTGTTAACTTAAAATGAATTCTGTGCTGGGCATGGTAAGAAACACTAAGTTTGCATTTTGGGCAGAGCTGAAGGTTCCTTAGGAACTGGATCCATCTTTAAAGATGTGGAAGTCAAAATGAACATATCAGGTGATACATTCATTCAACAAGCACGTATGAAGCCATGAATTAAAAAGAGATAAATGTCTCTCTCTGAGACTTAGGGACCAACATTAACCATCCCATCAAGAGAGTAAATACACAGTGATAATTGAAATGATGTCTACAGTGGAGAGATTGCTGATTCCCTAAAGCAGTCTGACCTTATCACAGAAGGTAGGAAGTGTGAAATACATAGGGGTAGCAAATGAAAGTAGGGAAGAATATTCCAACTAGTAGAAGTGGTGCATGAGACTCCTCTGGAAAGTTTGAAAGTTCTTGGGGCTGGAGGGGAGGGTGGGCTGTCAGACTGAGGAAGCCAGTGGGGACCATGGTGGGATTTGGAGGCCACATTTAGGACTTTCAACCTTCTAATACCAGGAACTTGGACTGTTGAGAAACCCTACCCAAGAGTGGGTGGTATAGGGTGGCAACAATCACAAGATGTTCTCACTGACATTTAGAAACACTCACACTGTCTGCAGCATGGGAAATGCATTGTAGAGAGCAGTGGATTCTTTTGGAGAACTGAGGGGTGTTGGAGACATCCAGCTGAGAAATGGTGGAAACTTGGCAATAGGTGTTATTGTTGGAGGCAGAAAAATAGATGGACATGGGGGCATGAAGAAGAAATGTTAACTCCACTGTAAGTAATTTAGGAGTGCTAGGAGTTAAGTTTGAGTGGGTAATGTTGGGACCGGGTGGTGCAAGACTCAGCCTTTTGAGCCTGATATATCCACCTAGTAAAACTTCTTTTTGTGTGTCCATCTTTACCTGTGGTTTCGTTTTCATTCATGTACTCATTCATTCATTTTTTCCTTCACTCAACTGTCTCTTTATTCAAATTGCTCACAACATAATTAGTGTGACACAATGACAGAGACTTCATACATAGGCTCACTCTGAAGTATAAAATGCTGGTGTAGAGGCAGTAATACATTTGAGAACTATAGAGGAAGAAAAACCAAGAAGATTTTTTTTACTGGCTGAAGGAGAGAGGAATGATGGAGGTGGGGGTAATTGAAAATCTTCTAGATTGTGCAGGTGGGTGGATGGTTGTCTGTTCTTTAAATACAGATTGAGAAATGGGTTGAAAGGAGGTGTAGGTGGGGAAAGAAGAGGTGCATGAGGGAGGCAGACCCAATTTGGGGCATGCTAATTTTTTTTTCTTTTTAAATTAATTTTTATTGTAGGTTGTTCAAAACATTACATAGTTCTTGATATATCATATTTCACACTTTGATTCAAGTGGGATATGAACTCCCATTTTTACCCCGTATACAGATTGCAGAATCACATCAGTCGCACAACCATTGATTTACATGTTGCCATTCTGGTGACTGTTGTATTCTGCTGCCTTTCCTATCCTCTACTATCCCCCCTCTCCCCTCCCCTCCCCTCTTCTCTCTCTAACCCCTCTACTGTAATTCATTTCTACCCCTTATATTTTCCCCCTTTCCCCTCACTTCCTCTTGTATGTAATTTTGTATACCCCTGAGGGTCTCCTTCCATTTACATACAATTTCCCTTCTCTCTCCCTTTCCCTCCCACCTCTCATCCCTGTTTAATATTAATCTTCTTCTCATGCTCTTCATCCCTACTCTGTTCTTAGTTACTCTCCTTATATCAAAGAAGACATTTGGCATTTGTTTTTAAGGGATTGGCTAGCTTCACTTAGCATAATCTGCTCTAATGCCATCCATTTCCCTCCAAATTCTATGATTTCATCATTTTTTAATGCAGAGTAATACTCCATTGTGTATAAATGCCACATTTTTTTATCCATTCATCTATTGAAGGGCATCTAGGTTGGTTCCACAGTCTTGCTATTGTGAATTGTGCTACTATGGGGCATGCTAATTTTAAGCTTTATTTGAGGATATGTACAAGGCAGTTGGAAATGCATGTTTGAACATTGTAAAGAAATCTGGAGATAGTAACTTAAAGTCATTATCATGTGGTAGGAGTTAAAGATGAGAATAAAATGGAGCATTAGTCTGGATTCCAGCAGAAAGCAGATGCCAACCATAAATCAAGTACTGAAAGAAATTTTGAAGGCAAGACAACTCGTAAAGATTGTGAAGATGGACAGAAACTACTAACAGAAGAGAGAAAATAATTGTCAAGAGAAGAAAAATGCAACCATTTTCACAAAATAAACATACCAGATATGAAAAACCAATACATCATCATCATTGTAAAAGACCAAAGCATAAAAAAAACGTTGTGCCTCACACAGGAGTTCTGCAGTGGGACAAGGATTAAACAAACCAGCTGTGATGAGAAACACACTGGGACTAGCATCAGCAGAGTCATTACCACTTCTGGTCCTAGAGAGTTGGCTTCTGCTTGAAGAGGGAGAAGCTGGAGCTGTGGGTACGGCTATAGGTCCATCACACCTGTAGACATGTGTTACTCAGGGAGGAACTCAGATCCTGCCAGCACTTGACTTGGTGGGCAAGGAGCCTAGGGAATACCTACCATGACTACCTCTCTTCTACTCTGTGACTTCTGGCTTCCCACTGGCCCAGTGTACCATGAAGTCAGAGGGTACTGAAACCCCTGGAGATCTCTGAGGCCATCTTTCTGCAGCACAGGGCAGGATATAGAAGGGGGAGCAGTGGGGTGGCGGGCTTAAATGGCAGTGGGATACAACCAATGAAATGACTGAAGAAACTGAGGCAAGAAAGATCTTTGTGAAACACCAGCATTCATGAGACAAGTAGAGGAGGAGCCTGAGGAGTGAAATGCATAAAAAAATTGTGGTCAGCCTGTCTCAGCCTCGAGATTATAGGTATGTGCCACCATACCCAGCTGGGTGTGCTTCTCTCTTGCCAACCTTGTCCCACTGCAGAACTCCTGTGTGAGGCACAACATTTATGTGCTTTAGTCTTTTACAATGATGATGATGTATTGATTCTTTATATCTGGAATGTTTATTTTGTGAGTATGGTTGCATTTTTCTACTTTTAACACTTATTTTCTCTCTTGTGTTAGTAGTTTCTGCCCATCTTCACTGTTTGAATTTTCTCTCCTGCCATGTATCAATTTACATCATTAAATTTTCCAAAAATTTTACACATAGGTTATGCTATCTCTTTACTTCTTAAACTTGCTGAACATTGGATTAAAATTAAATGATTTAAGTGCTCAAACTGGATAAAGTTATCTAAGTAAATAAACACCCAGATGCTTCTTTAAATATTTTGCACTGTATAAAAACAGATATAATTGCTAACTTTACACATTTTGTTTAATTTTTCACATTTGATTCCAGATTAAGTAAATATATGCCCAAAATGTGTATGGCTTCATAAGCTCTCACAAGCTACTTTTGCATCTGTCCAAAAGAGGTTCAAGGTGAATTGGTCGATTTTCATGTGACCACTACTTTGTTAGTCATGGCCAAGGTGATGATAGGCATATCATGTTTGGCTGAATTTTGGGAAAACATTGATTAAACACTGAAATTTGTAGACGTAATATAAAGAAGTAGTTTTCATGCCTGAAATCACAAATTCCCCCAGTGTGTGTTTGTTTCATATACATGTATGTGTATATATATATATATATATATATATATATATATATATATATACATATATATATATATATATATATATATATAACCTATGTATATATATACACATAAATATGTTTATGAGTATGTATCTATATTTGTGTTGTATATGTGTGTGTGTGTGTGTGTGTGTGTGTGTGTGTGTGTAAAACCTGATTTGAGTTTAGGTTTTTTTAAAATTTTTTCCTCTTTTTGTTTTTGCATTAGAATGTTTCCTAGTTTTTATTGTTGTTGTTGTTATTGTTAGGAAAATTTGTTGGAAGACATGAGTTTTCAGACCAGAATAGAAAATAGCTAGGATGGTCTTAGTTACTTTTAATATTAATTGAATAATATAAAAACATTTTAACTTTCTGATATTATATTGAAAATCATACCATGTATTTATTACTTTTAACTCAAAACAGAGTTTATTTCAAACAAATTTCTGCCTCTGATATGAATTACATTCTACTGGGGAGCCAGACTTCCCCCTGTGGATGAGAAATCCACCACCTTCATAATCCTTACATCTTGAGAAGTCTAATGAAGTCCATTCATTTATTGAATTTACTTCTTCATGAAATATTTGCAGGTGCCTGCTGTGCCTGTGAAATGCTCTAATGTACCTTAGGAGTAAAATTAATTTGCATAATAAATCTATGCAACATAATTTATTCCCCCCTAAAATAAATTCATAAGGGTTGCCTCAGAGACTTTTTGTTCTGTCAGTCTTCCTCAGATGATCAAGTCTACTTGATTGATTTTTCATTCTGAAGAAAAAGTTTTAAAGTCTATGAAATACCAATTAAGATACCTATATCTCTGAGCAGTTCCACTAAATAACACAGTTAGTCAAGTTCAGAACATCGCTGTGATACGATGTCTGCTTTTCTAAAAAAGAAATAATTCTCTCCCTTCAAACTACTATGTATAGACCTGGGTCGGAGCAATTTAAACCCACTCTTCAAGGTCAATCACTACATTGTGAAGAGAAAAACTGACTATAGTGTAAGGTCCACTTTTCCTGTGTTCTGAACCTGACAGTGAGAGAACTCCAGACTCCACTGTGTGGGCTACAAGTCACTCCTAATTCATTAAAAGATTGTTAAGCATTGATACAAAGAAGGAGAGAACATCTAGTACCCTTTGGAAAAATTAAGCTGACAAGGATATTTTTGCCTGTTTTAGAGATTTTCAAATGTTAATTAATCAATGGCATGTCTGGGCTCTAATCCTGAACTAATTTCACTTTCCTCTTTCTGGATCCAGGTATGTCCCCCACCCACCTGCGCTTGAACCCCTAAGACTTTCTTCAACCCCTGAGCCCCCTAATGTCCCACTCAGTGTACATCTGGGAGAAATGCTGGAAACTGGAGCTGTAGCTCATTCTAAAACCCAGCAAGCCCCTGAGGGTGTAGAGTGCAGAGCCCTCCCTCATCACATCACTGTACATGCAGCCATCTCCATCCTGGAAGGATGTTAAGAGCAGAGTGGCTAGGAAGGGCACCATGTTACTCTAACATAGTGTGTAGGTGGTGACTGTCAAGGAAGAAGTGGAAGGGAGAAGAAAGAGTTGAGAAACTCAGATTCAAAATCCCCTCTGATGTAGCAATGACTGGCTCAGTCATACTATAGCAGTTTTCTTATCTCTTGATAAAGACCTGAAGCATCTTGTGATTTGCTGATAACATCTAAGGGGCACCTAGACAGCCATTCTGTGCTCTTGATGATCTGGTGTGATAGGTCTAAAACTCATTAATACTTGCATTTGTATTGAACTCTATTGATCCTTTCCTTCAGTCATCTGTCTTCACTTGTGACTACTCTTTCCAAATTAGAAGCTAGTGAAGCTCCTACTCCTTGTCATGTGAAAAGTGAATGAGGATGCTCTGGGTGTGTCTGTGAGCAGAGTGGCTGTTGTGAAGTGAGGTCAATTGGGCTTACAGTGGCCCCAAGATCTCTCATTTATAAGTTGCATGCCAGTACATCCATTCATTGATGTTGAAAAGCTACTTTTGCTGTTCATTTTATAAACGTGGTGCAAGCAAAGAAAGACAAATGAATTTGTGTAAATCAATTATGGTATCATTTAGTAATTTAAAGGTATGATTGAGTTTTCTTTGATACTTCAAAATTGAAAGTAAATAAATTTATTCAACAACATTTTCTATCTAAAGATCATAACATGCAAATATTGCTTTCATAGGCCCTTAAATTTTTCAATATCTGTGCTTTCCAGAATGGTTTTCTTGGTCCTTTCAATAATTCGTCATTTATTGATCTCTGTTCCCTTCATTATTCATGTCCCCTCACTTCTGATATCATATCTCCGTCTTAACTTCATCCTCTAAATCTCCAGCCATAACTTCACATTGTGTTTATCCAGTCCAATGCTGTCTCCATCTCTCACTGTTTTCCTGGCTGTCCACTCCACTTCTCCATCAATACCCTAAATAATCATCAGTTGGAGACTTTCAAGAACACTATTTATAGACTGTAAGAGGGTATATTCTTATATTAGGTATTTGGTTCTTATTCTACATTATGAAGGATCTACCTATTTTTTTTTTCTGTGATCTCAGCAATTTTCAGGTACCCAAATTGGGAAACACACAGGCCACCTAATTCTCCTGCTTCAGCTCTAACAAAATCCTTTAATCAGTCATGCAGCCTCATAAATTATGTCCTTAAATACTTCATATATTCACCTTTTTCTTGAAGATACCTCCATTGTCCTAGTATGGGAACTTCTCACTTCTTGCCTAGGTAAATGTGATTGATCCTTAATTAAGTCATAGATTTCCAGACTTTCCAACCCTCCCCGTCCTCCTATATCAAAACTGTCTGTGAGCATCACAATCTGAAGAAATTTATGCCCTGTTTGAAATTCTTGAGCGTTTCCTATAGGTGCACTTTTGCTGTGATGCCCAGACACTGCTGTACCCTCATCTCTAAACAAGTACCCAGGCAGTGTTGCAGTCTCATCCTCCATGTCCTTGTATATCCTGGTTCCTCTGCCTGGAAGGCTTTTCCTTGCCTTGTATGTTTTGCTACCTGCTATTCCGCTTTCCCAAGTCAAGATTAAAGCATTATCTCTGGAATAATTCCCAGATATTCAGAAGTACAATTATTTTTCTGCCCTTCAATATTACAAGAACATTTTGTGCACGGCTCCTCTAATATGTCACATCTGTTGATATGATAACCCTGTTTATTTCCTCAGATAGATAATGGCTGCCTTAAGAACTGAAACTCTCTTATGTATCTCCCTCTTCTCAGGAATGGCACATTCAGTTCAGTTTAGTAACTGTTTATTGAGCACCTGTACATGTTCGATACTAAGGACTTACAACACATCCATGAATGAAAGACAAAAATCCCTACCTATGGGAATTTATATGGTAACATATAATATTTACTTGGTGTTGAAAGAGGGAGGAGGAGAGAGAGAAAGGAGAAAGCAAAGAGGGAAGGAATTGAGATTAAATTGTGGGATTCAAAGTTCTTTAAAAAGAAACAATAGTGGGAATTCTGGTGGGGAATTTGAGATTTCCAAATCATGGATTCACAGAAGGGGAAGTGTACCCCTTGAGTCTCTGTAGACGGAAGCCTTTTGTTCTTTGGCTTCCTGACTTTATTACAGTATCCCCCTTCTCTTCCACTTCATTTATGTTCAGTAAAACCTGAGGTAAAAAATATTATATGTAGTTATATGATTTTTCTCTAATTAAAAAACAACAAAGGGGCTGGGGTTTTGGCTCAACATTAGAATGCTAGCCTACCATGTGCGAGGTGCTGTTAGATCTTCAGCATCATCTAAAAATAAAAAAATAAAATAAATGTATTGTGTCCAACTATAGTTAAAAATATTTAAATAAAGTTAAAAAAAGTACCAAAAATCTAGTTATTAACAGTAATGCCCAGTGCTTTAGAGTGTGATAAAATGTTTTCTCCAATGCTTCCAGGAGTATTGTCACTTGATGTGATCTCCAGAAAACATTCAATAAAGATGTGAATGAATGCCTGTGTTTACAGCTTCTCCTTGAAATTAATAGCTGTTAACTAATAGACTAGGCATTTGGAAGTTGCCTGTTTCTTTCTGGTAAGCTCCTTTACTTTTAAAATTGCACTCAGTGTTTTCTGTTCCTTATAGAGTGTCCTATTGGCAGCAAATTCTACCATGTATATATCAATTTAAAATAAAAAATATAGATTTTGTTTCTGACTCAAATTTGAAACTTTGATTTTCCTGGAAATTATTTCATGCTATTTTTTATTTGCATATACCCATAATGTGTTATTTTGTACTGTCAAGACGATAAATAATCATTGTTAATATATACACAGTTTCTTTGTCCATTGATCTATTGAAAGACATCTAGGTTGATTCCACAGTTTAGCTTTTATGAACTGTGCAGCTATAAACATTGAAGTGGCAGCATCACTGTAGTATGCCGTTTTTAATCCTTTTGGTATAGATAAGGAGTAGGATAGCTGGGTTAAACGGTGGTTCCAAACTAAGTTTTCTAAGCAACCTCTATACTGCTTTTCAGAGTGATTGCACCAATTTTCTGTCCCACCAGCAATGTAAAATTGTGCCTTTCCCCTTACATTCTTGCCAATACTTATTGTTCCTGTTCTTGATAACTACCATTCTGACTGGTGTGAGATGAAATCTTAGAGTAGTTTTGATTTGCATTTCTCTAATTATTAGAGATGTAGAAATTTTTTTCATGTATTTATTTATTGTGTATCTTCTTCTGAGAAGTATCTGTTAAGCTCCTTAGACCACTTATTGATTTGATTTTTTTTTTTTTTGGTGTTTTTTGTATCCCTTGTATATCCTGGAGATTAGTGCTCTAAATGATGTGCATGTGGCAAAAATTTGCTCCCTAAAATAGATTCTCTTTACCTCATTGATCATTTCTTTTCCTAAGAAGAAGCTTTTTTTAGTTTGAATACATCCCATTTATTGATTTTTATTTTATTTCTTGTGCTTTAGGAGTTTTGTGAAGGAAGTCAGTGCCTAATCTGACATGATGAAGATTTGGGCCTGCTTTTTCCTCTATTAAGTGCAGGGTCTGTGGTCTAATTCCTATGTCTTTGATCCATTTTGAGTTGAATTTTGTGCATGGTGAGAGATAGGGGTTGAATTTTATTTTGCTACACATGGATTTTTAGTTTTCCTGGCACCATTTATTGAAGATGGTATCTTTTCTCCAATGCATGTTTTCGGCACCTTTGTATAGTATAAAATAACTATATGTGAGTTTGTTTTTGTGTCTTCAATTATATGCCATTGTTCTAGATGTCTATTTTGTTGCCAATACCAAACTGTTTTTGTTATTTCAGGTTTGTAGTATAGTTTAAGGTGTGATATTGTGATGCCCCCTGCTTCATTTTTCTTGCTAAGGATTGTGATAGCTATTCTGGATCTAATTTTTCCAGATGAATTTCATGATTGTTTTTTCTATTTCTATCAGGAATTATGTTGGGATTTTAATTGGAATCACATTGAATCTGTATATACCTTTGGGTATTATGACCATTTTGTTAGTTCTGCCTATCTATCTTTACATCTCTAAAGTTTTCTTCTAATTCTTTCTTTAGTTCTGTAGTTTTCATTGTAGAAGTGTTTCAGCTCTTTTGTTAAGTTAGTTCCCAAGATTTTTTTTTAGATGATGCATGATGGGGGATATGCACGGGAAAATGGAGGAACTTTGATTGGGCCAAGGGGAAGGGGGAAAAGGGAGTGTGCATGGGGCTAGAAAAAGATGGTGGAATGGGATGAACATCATTACACTATGTAGGTGTATGACAGCACATGTGATGTGACTCTATATCCTGTACAAGGAGAGAAATGAAAAGTTGTGCTCCATTTATGTACAATGAATCAAAACGTTTTCTGCTGTCATGTATAACTGATTAGGACTAATAAAAATAAATTTCAAAAAATAAATATTGTTAGGGTGATTACATTTCTATTTTAAGGAACAATGATATGGCATTTTGTGAATATAAGTTTGGAAGATATTGAAAATAATAATTATATGAAAAATGAATTTTTATCTCTGTGCACATGTGAATTCAAGAGCATATAAGAAGAAAAGTGAGAGAAATTATGACTCCTAAGCTTCATGCTTTAAAAGGTAATAAGGTTTGTTTGGGGTGTTTTTCCTGAAGTTTTCCAGCATATTTTAAACACAAATTATAAAGATATCTTTTGAGCTTGTCAATCATTTGAGCTGATGAGTCCAAGAGACACCAGAAAATTTGAATTTGTGGTAACAATAAAAAGTTTGTCCAAAGTGTTGCAAAATAGGACTGCAGGCTATACTCCTGCTTTCCTCACAGGAGACAGAGCTGTGTGTCCTGTATTGCTCTCACTAGACCATTACCAACCTGCCCCAGCACAGTATTACATAGCTAGAGACGACACAGTTTCTTGTTCTGTGGTTTGAACTTCAGGGAGCTCTACTGCTGAGGTCATCTCCAGTCTATTTTTATCTTCCCACATTAGCTACCCAAGTCACTGGCATTGCAGTTGGTCACCATAGACCATACAGTTTTATTTGTTCTTTGGTATCAACTGTTTTACTGGTTCATGGGTCCTATCACCCTTCCAGAAACTGCCAGGGGATAACCACTCAACCTTATTGTGATTAAAGGCGGGAAGGCTTTATCAATTTCCTTCATGTCAATTGTGTTCAGATATTTTCTCTGTATAGTGTTCTTTTAACCTCCACCTTCAAATTCTTAATATTCCAAAACCTCAAAGTAATTGACAGTTATTTTTTCCAGGATAAACATATTCCTTTTGGCAGCAATTTGGATTAATATCTTTGTGCCTTGTTCTTTTTCCCAGCAAATTAAATTTCTCAATATATAACTCTGAAATGAGTGTTTCTGTTAGTCCATGTTTATCAGAACTTTTTTCTCTACCCATTTTTTTTAACTTTATCATTAAGGATGATCCCAATAAAGTGACCTCTCATGGAATTTCCAATTCTAGGCCAACACATGAAACACTCACAGGACATATTTTATCTGACTATTGCTTACTCTAGAACTCTTCAAATAAACAAATGACACCACACTGTTTACAATGTAAATTTGGACACTATTTTTGTGTTTCTTCCAGGGTTTTGAATCCCCTCCTCTGATGGTGTTGGTAAACTTGGGGGTTGTGGTTGCTGACAGCTTTCTCATAAGGCCTGAGCACACCATTGAAGTGAGGAGGAGGAATGGATGTGAGGGGCCAAAGTGTTCATCAAGACAACACAGGGTGTCTGAATATGAGATCTGAAAATAGAGGTCAAGGTTCCAGATATCTGCTAGATGGCACTAATCCAGAAACTGTCTTCTCTGGATTTAATATAACAACCAGAGCAGTTTTGAATTGGACGTTGGACTGTTTATTGGATCCAAAAATTCAAATTTGCTGTTGTCTCTTGGACTCATTAGGTCAAATGATTGACAGGCTAAAGAGATATCTTCATAATTCATGTGTTTAAAATGTGTTAGAAAACTTCAGGAAAAAATCTCCAAAGCAAAGCTTATTACTTTTAACATACGAAGCTTTAGAGTCAAAATTTCTCTTACTTTCCTTCTTATATGCTCATGAGCATACATGATCATATAAAAATTTTCAGGCCTTATTACATCACCAATATGCATCTCTTACTGGGAAACTCTGATGTTTACTTGTATTCAAGATATAGGGATCACAATACTAAAGGTCACATAGACATTAAAGGTAATTAATGACTTCCTGCTCACTGTGTTTCTCCTTTAGCCTTAATCACATTAAATTTTAAAATATCACAAAATTTTCTAATGTTCTAATTTAAGTGATCTTTCATTTTGTTATATTTTTAAGTGCATTTACATTTATTTCCCCCTTCTGTGTTTTCTTAATAGTTAAGATTTACACTCTGAATCTATAACTAAGGCACTGAGAGGCAAACCTTACACTTTATCTAAAAGGCATATTCAAGTGAAACTAGCACAGTATATAATTTCAAACCCATATACAATTGAAAATGGAATTACACTTTAGCAAATAACTCCTAAAGAACAAAATTCTGCTTCAAATTGGCAAAGCCAAATCGGGCATTGGGTGTGTCCATTTGACATCTCTCTGCTTAATGTTGGTGGAGAGAAAATGGAGGAGTTCCTATATTTGATTTTGATCATGGCAGCTAATATCTCCTCATTGATTTTCTTTGTGACACAACATCACAGTGAATGCCAAGATTACTACAAATGATAGAACCATTGTGTCCGCATTGATGAGATTTGGAAAACTTTCGGAGAAGAAAAATTCAATCTGTTAAAAGAGATATGTTTACTCATATGAAGACAGAGTCTTTCTGCTCAAGCATGCAACCTAAGAAAAATATAATTATTTTTCAGTATGCTCTTTCTCCATAGTGATGTGCTTCTGAAACTGACTTCAGAATTCTTCATATTGCATCAGTAAAATGTTCCTAAATGTGGATTACACATTAAAGAATAGAAAACAAAATCAAGACATATTAGGGACTCTGGAATAAAGCATGTTACATGAGGAACTGAGGTGTGTTCTCAGCTGTAATGTTCTTCATGGTCATACTACAGGGACCCTCTCATAAATAGCTATCTAAGTTGGGCCTGGATTCCTAGCTGATTTCTGCAATAACTGTGCCAGTGTCTCCAACATATTGAGTGTCAATATCTGCAGGTTCAGCTGAGTCATGGCAGAAAAGGTACCCTGTAACCTAGGTTGGTCAGAGATTCCACTGTTCCTATAGGTCTGGTCACTAAAAATGCAATTTTGAAAAATTGTCTTGAGGTACACATTAGACTGAACATCTGGATTACCCAATAAGGTCAGTTCTAAATAGTAACTCTCTCCTCACACCTCTGTCCAAATAACTCTCCTGACAATCTTAATAATAACACTCCATACTTCATAGTTTTTCTAGTTCATCACTCCTAAGAAACTGGAGTTGAGGAAGGAGAAGTAATGTAAAAAATTTGGGTACTTATGAAGACAGTAATCAAAGGGGAGAGAGTATGGGGGTACAGTGGTCAGTTCTTTGGACTGCTGGTATATGGTTCTGGACCTTGGACACTGGAAACTGTGCAACGATGAAGAAGGCCACAATTGAAATAGAGTCAAAGGAGAAGAAAACTGGGCTCATTGAACAATTTTAACTATTTGGTAGTTTTTTTATAATAATGGAGAATGCAACCAATCAATAGGCTACTAAAAATTCATCTCCAGGGCTGGTTTTGTGGCTCAGAGATAGAGAACTCACCTAGCATGAGCAAGGCCTCGGTTTTGATACTCAGCACCACATAAGAATAAACAAAATAAAGGTATTGTGTACAACTAAAAAAATAAATATTTAAAAATTATTGATCTCTAAATGGTACAGATTAGTGAAGCTCCTTTGAATTCAAGCCTCCCCAGCTTACCATGATATATAATAGTTATTGCATGTTATTACAGCCTAGGGCCTTCCTTCAAACTGAGTGGTATGGACTGGCCACGTATAAAATACAGGGTCAGACCGTCTGTTCCAGAAAGTTACAACAGGACCTACAGACAGTCAACTTGCCTTTTATCAAGTTGTGGAATCAGGAATCAGGTTAGCAAATTTAAGGAAATAGTATGTAAATATCAGGAATAATTTCTCTATTGGGGCAGGAATTTAGAGGCATATCCAGTTATGTTTAGACATAAGCAAAATTTGTAGAAGGTTGTTTCTGGAAATGAATCACACAGAAAAGAGAAATAGAAACAAAAGTCCAGAAGAGGCAAGAGGAAAACTAATCTCAGGTCTTGGACAACATGCATATTCTCTGCTGAAAAGGACAATTAGAATTATGGATGGGCCTGATTTAATATTCACATGTTAAACTTCTCCGTTTGGAACATATTTATTATTAAAATGATGTTTGCCCAGATCTCTTAGTGAAGGTATTCTTGTTTCATAATAAATACTCAGTATTAATTGAATGAATTATTTTTGTGAGAGAACAGATCTTAAGTCTCTGTAGCTCTTCAATTAACAAATCCATCCTTTACAATAGAATAAAAATGGTTTTCAACTGTCAACTCTATTTAATTTTTTTTTTAAATCCTTGTCTGGAAACTTGTGTTTAGCGCAAATATATTGTTGTTAAACTCTGTAAAAATTTTGTGGTTTGGGGGCTGGGGATGTGGCTCAAGTGGTAGCACACTCACCTGGCATGCGTGCAGCCTGGGTTTGATTCTCAGCACCACATAGAAACAAAGATGTTGTGCCCACCGATAACTAAAAAATGAATATTAAAAAATTTCTCTCTCTTTCTCTCTCTCTCTCTCTCTCTCTCTCTCTCTCTCTCTCTCTCACTCACACACACACACACACACACACACATACACTCTCTCTCTCTCTCTCTCTCTCTCTCTCTCTCTCTTTAAAAAAAAGTTAAACTCATTGGGGTGAGGGGATTTACTCTTTGTTAGGTAGACAAGTCTCGACTGGTATTTTACTTTGTCAGTGTTTTAATGCCCGGCCCATTTCACATTGACAGTAAATTCATAAACCAGCAGATTGAGGATAGATGTAAAAGTAAGCAAAACTCTGATTCTCCTGATGGTGATTATCAGCTGGAGGAAAAGTCTGAAAGTATGGCATGCTTTTTTTAAGTACACTTCATCATTAGCTGATGGATAGATCTGAAATAAGAAAAAGGTGAAGGACGTTTTGCAGTTGGGAAGATTATTAGAGATGTTGGTTGTGACTGAGATAAGCAAAAATAAGACAAAAAAATTTCAAAGCCTAACACATCACTCCCTAAAAGGAGCTAGTCTTCATGCTCTTCTGTACCATTCTAAGTACAGTTTTAGATGATTATAACTTTCATCAATATATGTATCAAGATGTTTTAAAATCTCTTATGCCTTAAAATATTCAGAGGGCAAGACGATGTTCTCATTGCTTTATTTCTCATTGAGAGCGTCCAGTATTTCTCTACATTTGTCCAAAAATAAATCTATAAATAAAGGATGTAGGAGTTTGCACGTTTATCTTTGTCACATCTATCTTTAAACCAATAGACTGGTCTTGTACAAATGAGGGGACGAGAGGGACATTAAAAAGGACATTCAAAACCAACTACCTGAATATTTTCAAAAAGTCTCTATATAATGTAAATGTTCTTTCTGACCCTCAATATACTATAGAAGTGTAAAGATTCTTTTCAACCAGTCTCCCAGGAGACTCCCAAAGTTTTCCAGATTATTAATTCTTTTACTAAATTTTTATAGTTTTAGTTAATACTGTTAAAATAAAATTATTTTTCCAATCTTGCCTTGACTAGTTTGTTCACAAAACTGATTAGTATGTCTAATAATCCAGACTTCTTAAAAGCTGAACTGTTGCCTCACTTTCAAGCATAGGAATGATCTATACATCTTTGATAGTAAATTAACATAAAGAGAAATTCAGAGAAACTAAAATATATCATTTAGCTTTCTGGCACTCAGAATATTTGAATATTATTGTATACCCAGAATAGAGACAGCTTATGTGTTAATTTTAAAATTATATAATTTGCATATTTCCTCAAATGCTTGACTTTCAATAAAAAAGTTTAATATTATTCTCTAAGATCATTATTTGAGCTGGACATGGTGCCACATGCCTATAATCCCAGCAGCTCAGAAGGCTGAGGCAGGAGGGTCTTGAGTTCAAAGCCAACCTCAACAAAAGTGAGTGCTAAGCATCTCAGTGAGATCTTGACTCTAAATAAAATACAAAATAGGGCTGTGGCTATATTTCAGTGTTTGAGTGCTTACTGAGTTCAATCCCCAGTACCCCTCCACCACCACCTCAAAATATAATTGTTTGACTAAAAGACAGATGAAATATGTGTTGGCTTTCATTTTCATGCATAGGTAAAGACAACTTTTTTCTGTTTGTATTAAAGAATTTTTCAGGTTGAGAGATGTGAACTAACTGGAAACAAATGTGTGCAAGCTGGAGCTAGTTTCACTTTTTTATCTTGTCAGTCAAAATTCAAAGCATAATTTAGGAATTTGAATTGTAGCCTTTGAGGTTTTTCTGAGAGAGCATCATCTCACTAATTTGTCCTGATGGGTAATGGAGAAAGAAAAAAAAAAAAAGAAGCATTGAGTTTTATAATTAGATTGAACTAATGAGCCAGGTTGCATTTTGAGATTTAAAGGGTTCAAGAAGTGGCAAATATTTAAACATCCTCAGAAAGCCAACATGCATGGAAGGAGAAATAAAATGCTCTTAATATCTTGCGTCTGTGTAAGATCTTTCTGGAGAATTCTCTGCACTGAGGCTCAGTGGTGGACATGCAATCCTTGGACTATGGTATGGAGGGAACATTGACTGCAGTTTGGCCAAGCAGGAGGTTTTAACAAATGTATTTACAAATAAGGATGAAATACCAACTAAAGTAGGTTGGCCTGTCATGAATGTTTTTAAACAGTTGTGTGAGATCTTACTGCTTGATGGTTTTATATATTTAACTTGTTATGAGATAACAAAGATTATTTTATTGTGTTTCATAGTGAGCTACTAAATTCTGAGTTAATGATTCTCAGTAAAATATTGGAAATAATTTCACAATATTTTTTCATGTGTAATTGCAGCTTTTGGTGTTTATAGAGGATGAAAGTCATGCACTGGATACTCAAGTATCATCTGATGATTATGTATTTTGTCATATAATTTCCTGATATGGTATTAAAATTTAGTATTTCTTCTTTGTGTTTACCACAGTTTGCTAAGGAATGCTTCCCTTTGTAGTGTTATGAATGTGTAATGGGCATTAATTATGAGAATAAATATGGAAGCACTGCCAATAACCAGCAGTCATGGAAGCCCAACTGTCACTGCAAATGCAGAGTCACATCCAGAGTGAGCACAGGAGGAGCTACTAGAGTAGGATTCATACAGCTGTGCAAGTTGAGTGGTGAGGAAAGCTGTGTATAATAAATCCAGAGTATTTTGATAGAAATTGCTTATTTTAATGCAAAACTAAAGAAATTCTTAGGAAATGAACATGTTAAGAAAAATACTTTCTTTTAGCATTAGTATTCTATTTTAAATATTCAAAGGCCACATATATCTAAAATTAGTGGAGTCAGAACTCAGTCATCAGAAACTCTTTCAGAATTCTACAAGGAATCATAGAGATTTTCTTTCTCCAAATTATATTACTTTGGTTCTCTAGCAAAATACATGTTTCATATTTAATAGTTTTTAAAGTATTTCTACATTTATCTAATGTTACCCACACAAATAGCTTATTAGGTATTTGGTTTTAATAACTGCAGTTTTGGTGTTTGAGTACTAAGAACAAATCACCAATCAAGGCCTGTCAGATGTCACTCCTCTTGTTCTTTCCAGAACTGCACAGCTGAGGCCCTGGGTGCCTGCTCTACTGAGCATTAAAGGCCTTAGGCTGGTATGATTTTCCCTGAGGATCACACAACCAGTGTGTTTAAGAGAATATATGAAAGCCTGCTATGTATTACACCCACACATTCTGTCTCTCACTCTCTTTCCCCCGATATATATTTCTTTTGTCACACAAAACAAGACATTAGCAGAGACAGTCATTTCATAAATAACTGTAATAGGTGAATGTTTTGAGTAAATCAAAGAGCATATAAAATACTAGGGATTTCCAAAGTGTAAGCAACTAATTTGTGCTGGAAGGGATGGGTTAGATCATTTGGGCCCTGGTAGAGGACCTGAGATCTGAAAGTTGGGTAGGACTTTGTCACGAAAAAAAATCAAATAAGACAAACAAAAAGAAATGGATCATCCTTCCACTTCTTTTTGTTAGTCTTATTTGATTTATATTTGAAAGAAAATTGACAGAATAATATAATTATAATTATAACTCTGCATAAAGAACATAAAGCATGTATGATGAAGACAAAACAAATTAAAAAGACCAAAGAATATTATATATTACCCAGGAGCTCACAGAAATGGCAAAAACTAAGAGTGTGAGTACAGAACAGAAAGAAAATCTCTCTAAAGAACAGGGCTGAATTTTATGATTATTTGCCTTAAGTAAGATGGCATGAAAAAGCAAAAATCTCCCCCATTTCTGGAAGAATACGTGGCTATTTTCAGTTTGAACTCATCTTGGCACAATGTTCGGCAAAAAATAGACAATAACAAAAAGTAAAAGCAAGCAAAAGTGACTACTATTCAAAATAAGAGGAAGTCAATAGAAATCTATAAATAAATACAGACATCAGCAATATTTGATGAAGACCTTAAAATTCCAATAATAAATATGCTGGGGTTGAGACTGTGGCTCAGTGGAAGAGTGCTCACCTAGCAGGGCAGGACATGCATTCAATTCTCAGCACCACATAAAAATAAAGGCATCATGTTGTGTCCATCTACAATTTTAAAAAAGGATTCTCTCTCTCTCTTTCTCTCTCTCTCTCTCTCTCTCTCTCTCTCTCTCTCTCTCTCTCTCCCTGTCTCTTTTAAAAATTATAAATATGCTGAAAGATCTGGTTGAAAAAGTAGACAATTGTGAATCAGCACATTGGAACTTCAGCAGAACAGCAGAGACTAAAAAATAACCTAAATGAAATAAGTGCTTGGAAAATATGATACAAGATATAAATAATTCTTCCCATTATTTTAATAGCAGAATAGATGCAGCACCTAGGAATTAAATCTTAAAGACAAGTATAAAAGGAAAGAACCAGTAAAGTTAATGGTAGGTAAATAAAAATTTCCTAAAATGAAAAATAAATGAGGAATAAAGTGAAGAAAGTAGAATACCTAAAGACTATGGAGCAATATCAGGCATCTGATAATGGTGAAACTGTAATCTCTATAGGAAGCAAGAGATAAAATGAATCAGAATAAGTATAAGAAAAAATAAAGACCCATTTTAACCTCATTAAACAAAAACTGAAATCTACAGATCCAAAAATCTCAATGAACCCTAACAAGTAAATCTGAAGAAAATTATGCTTATGTGCATTGTATTAAAAGTCTGGAGGCAAGTATAAGAACAAAATCTTAAAGACAACTAGAAAAGGAAAGACACATGATCTGCAATGGAACACAGATAAGAAGACAACCATCTTCACATCAGATACAGCAAGGCCAAAAAACAATAGAACCACATTTTCAAAGCGCTGAATGTACACATCAACCTAGAATTGTACATCTAGGAAGAAATATCCATGAGTAATAAATAAAACACTTTCAGGCAAAAAAAACCTAAGATGCTTTTTGAGATCCAACTTGTACTAAACAAAATACTGGATGAAATGATTTAAGCTAAAGGGAAATTATGATTCTTAGATCTATAGAAAAAAATGAAAAAATATAAAGGGGAAAAGGTAGGTAAAAAGAAGAGACTTTTTGTTTATGAACATTTATTTATGTATTCTTTTATTTTTTGAACTTACTGCTCAAAGTGTCTGATGTAATTAATACTTAATACTATCCTATAAAAATAAGGGATACAATTTATTGTGTACCATCTGTGTTTCATGTACCCATAATAAATTAAGTAATACTACAATAGCCTTTATCTTACAGAATAAGAAACAGAATCTCATGACTGATGATAATTTGACTAATCACTAAATTGTAAAGCAAGAGTTTCAGCCTTTGCCCTGATATTACAAAATGAATGAATAATGTGTTAATATTTCTCATATGATCAAAAGATTTAATAAATTATGCTTGCTATTCAGAAGATTCATACATACCTGATAAGTAGAAATGTGTAGATCTAAATGTGGTGACCTAGAACAGTATCCATGACATAAAATTTTGATTAGACAACATCAGACTGAGTACATCAAGATCATATGTCCAGCTGTATATGTGTGTAATTCAGTCCTTTGATGTGTGTGTGTGTGTGTGTATGCATGTGTGTGTGTGTGTGTGTGTGTGTGTGTGTGTGTGTGTACACATGATGTTTCTCAACAATACATAAGAACAATTACTAGGTCTTGAATTTGGGAAGAATAATTTAGAATATGCAATCAATACTTCTTCACATCTTGTTGGTGCTACGTAAAATTTTACCACATACTATGACACTTTTTTTCTGTTTTAAAAACCTAGTCTTTCAATAAGACCTTTGCTCAATCACTGCACTAAGATGAAGAACTCAAAGCAAAAGATGGTTGAGAAGAAGGCCATATTCTTTCACAAAGGAAATTGTTTAGATAATCTAAAATGTTCATGGCCCAATTTTCATGTCTGAAGTTGATTGAAAAAGAATGATGCAAAAAAATCAAAGAAAATCAATCATACATACATTGTAATACCCTGGGACACATCTACTGCATTTTCACTTTCAAACTCCTCCACCAGGATGGTGGAGGACCTCAGGAATGAACCTGGATAATGTAGAATAACTGGCAGTACATTTGTGGTGTTGAAGAAATACCTATAGAGCTTTCTTTGTATATATAGAGGGATAGAGTAGATGGAGGTTGTTGATTAAAGCATAGACTATGTTGCTGGTAGATGTATTTCTTAGTGGATAAAGGAGGGAAAGGAATAAAAACTAAATGAAATTAAAATGCAGAGCCTGATCTTCTAATTAACAGCAACCTAATCAATGTGAAATAGTTCATTTGTAAATGGGTTTTAAAAAAATGAACTATATAATTGCATGTCAATTCTCTGGTGCATTTTTGAGGCCATGAAACTTCTCCTTTATCTTTTTTCATGTGGCAACATTATTTGGCTTCTTTGGATCTATATTTACTACTACATTTATAATGTGTTCTGTTTGATCATTAAATATTTTTGTGGTGAAGTGTTCTTAATATTTATCCTTTGAATCAATTTTAAGTATACATTTCAGTGACACAAAAGCCTTAAAACCTTCCACACAATCAGCAGCAGGTCAAAGATACCTACTTTTACCACTGCTATTTACCATTGAACTTAAAATTCTAGCTAGAGTAATTAGACAATAATCACATTAAAGGCACCCAAGTCTGAGAGGAAGAGCCAGACCATCTTTACTTTCAAAGGACCTGATCCTACACATCACAGTTCTCTAAGAGTTCACAAGAAAATTGACAAGAACAAGCATATTCCACAAAATTGGAATGTATAAGTCAAGGTTAAATTATTTTGTCTGAATTTATCAGTGATGACCAATTCAAAAATAAACTTTTGTAATTCCATTTAAAATGTCATATAAAATAATAGAAAACAATATTGAATGAACCCAAATCCCTAAGTAGTTGAAAGTGCTGTTCAAATTGTTCAAATAATTCCTATAGATTATATTTTGTAATGATGTCTTTTATTTTCTAAAATATGTTCACACTTGGAGTGGGTAAAAAAGTTAATTAAATAACTGAGGATGTTAATATTTTACCAAACAGAAACCTTGAAGTGGTCCTGGGTCATCAGCTTCCTTCTTGTCTGACTATTGAAGGATTGTTTGTAATCACTGCATCTTTTGGGTAACTTAAGATTTTAGATCTTATAACTGCCAGGACTAGACCAAATAATAATAACTTCTCTTTCCCTCTTTGGCACTAATTTAAATTGGGCAGGGAAAGAGGCATATTATTGCTGCCTCCTGAATCTCAACTCTATCCAAGTTACCTTAATTTCCTTAAACCTGTGAAATGAAAGGTTATCTTGACTTAATCAGCCATGTAGTTTGTGAAGGGAACCCTGTCTACAAGTTCTGTTTTGATTGTTTGTTTTTTCTTTTCCTTCAAGATTTCTCTGTTGAATTCTTCAGCAAACCACCTTCAAGCCATTGTTAAGTCAGCTGCAGACTTAATTAGCCTGCATACCACTGTAGAGAAACTTCAGAAGTAAGTACTTTAATATGGATACAGATATTAATCTACTGCTGGAATTATAGCTTCTTAAGTGTCTGGTATTTAAAATCAGCTGTTAAGAGAAGGCAATGATAGAATGTTGGCCTTGTGTTCTACAGAGTTCAGAAAACTTTGTTTTGTTCTGGTTAATTGGACCTTTAATTTGCAACACACTACTTTAAGGATGGTTTATAGGGTTCACACATTTTTGTTTTCTTTTCTGGAGTTCTAGATTTACTCTGCCAGGACTCTAATGTAACCTTATATGGTCTTGCTTTTCAATACTTCCTTTTCAATTTTACTTTCATATTGTCTTTATAAAAGCCAACCATTTGTACATAAGTGTTGGCCTAAATCTCTGCTATTTTTCCATTGTTTAAAAAGAGTTTGTTTTTCTTTTGGTTTCCAGGGACACAGACATATGTATTTCAGAAATCAGATACACACCCAAAAGAAAATTAGGGACATCTCCAGAGGGAAAGATGGTTAAGAGATGTTTAATTTACATTTTTTCCCTGAAAAAAGTTCTAAGTGAAAGCAAAAAGTAATAATTTAAGGAACAACTATTGCTAAGTTTGTGAAGCAAACTTCTGCTGAGAATTTCAATTGAAAAAAAAAATCACTTTGGGAAATAGTTTGACATGTTATAAAGGTAAAAATACACATCTTCTAGTAGTTCACTTGTAAGTATATATTCATATTCTAGGGGCTAGGTGAGCAAATAGTTCAGAAATTCTCATTACTTTATTCCTAGGATTCAAGCCTAGAGTAGGAGGCATGAACCAACCAGATGTTTGATGCTCAGGAATCCTGAGAACTGTATTTGTGTTGAAAGGGGAAAGAATATACCTAACTGAACAAAGAAACCTATCCCTGTAGCAGGAAAAAAAAGAAATTATTCAGGAATATGAATATCCCAAATAGTGAGTATTAAATCTAGGATCATTAACATTTAAAAGTTCATATGTGATAAGTATGATTCAGGTATATGCCTTTGTTCATTTATAAATCTTTAAGTTGTTTCATTAACAGAGTAAGAAATTCCTGAGCCAATAAATAAATAAATAAATAAATAAATAAATAAATAAATAAATAAATAAAACTTGCAATTTTATAGTCACAGCTTTAGCATGTGTTCATTCATTAGTTTGGTTCTTTTCTGTTTTGGTGGTCTACTTTGTTTTTTATTTTTTTATGTGGTGCTGGGGATCGAACACAATGCCTCATGCATGCTAGGCAAGCACTCTACCACTCAACCACAACCACAGCCCCTGTGATCTACTTTAAACATTAGGGGAAAAAAACAAAAGTAGGGACAACTTTTATGAAGCCAGATTCTTGCATTATTCCCAAGGGCCAAGTAGAAAAAAATGCCTTTGTAGGCATTTGTACAGAAGCAACTCTGGCATTCTTTCATTAAAAAAGTGTAAGAATGTTATTTTTACATTCAGTAATTCAACAAATATTTGTGCAGCTTTCTCTAGTGTGTACCAGGCCCTTTGCAGTTGATGATGATGCTAGTTTCAGAGTTACATTTCAAATTTTATATGGTTCTATTAGGTGCCTTCTTTCAAAAAGATCTCTTAAGAGCTTATTATCTTCAGGCATCTTGCTAGGCTCATCCAGCCAGTAAGGACTCTCTAACAGTAGGTGTCTTTGAATGCCTGTAGTTTTTGTAACAACAGAGCTTACATAGCATTCCAACTTAGAGACTTCTACTCTTGTCCTTTTGCAGTCCCTTGTATTGATAATGCTAGATACTGCTTTTTATTACAAATGGCCCAGTTTTGATGTGTTAAGTAATCTCAAATACCCAACTTCAATGTATGTATGTGATTGTTTAATGCTGAAATTGTTGTCTCATTCTCTTTGATTCTTGTATATCAGTATGATAAAATATTGCCTTTGTCAAAAATACTAATCTGATACTATAAATCATCAGCATTTTTTAAATAAAATATCAGAACCCACTAAATAGTAACATTCTGTGGCTCTTGCCTTAAGACAGCACTTCAAAAAATGGCTTCTGAATCATGTCCCCAGTACACTTGGGTTCCTTAGGCCTAAGAAAGCAAAATAAGTTACTTCCTGTATTCTATTCTGCCAAAAGTTGCTGACAGGATTCTACAGAAATAGACTTTTTCTTTCATCTGTGCAATGCTGGGTTTCTCAGACCTAAAATTTTTTCACAGTTATTTTGGCTCAAAAGTCATCATTTTCTCTGACCTCGCTGTAGTCCATGCTTTAGTACATGACCATTTGACTACACACAGCATGTCTTGACAGATGCAGTTATGGATGAATCTTATCTGTGGGTCCCACATTTGTAAACCAATAGCTTTTATTAGAAAATATTTTATTTTCCTCTTGCAAAATTTCTTTAAACTGAGAAAAAAAGTTGACTTTGTATATCTATAGGAAATTATACATACTCAGTTTTTCCCACTAATAGGAAAAAAATATATAAGTATGTATACTTCAGTCTCTGCACAAAGACTACAGCAGTGGGAAGGGAATAGGACCATAGATCTATGAGAGAGCTCAGGAGAGAATATTTTTCATTTTTGAGGGATGACCCTCAAACATAGATATTGTATGTGCTATTAGGAAAAAAAAAACTAAAAATGGGAGGAATTACAGAAGGGCATGAAGAAACTTCTGTAAATGATAAATGTATATTGATTTTGTTGTAGTAAAAGTTTTATTGTTCTATTTATGTCAAAATAATTAAACCATTTTAAATATGTACAGTTTCTGTGGGTAAACTCTTGGGGAGGATAGAATGTTAAAAGACATTTCCAGATAGTTAAGCAGAACTAGTAATTATTCCCTACACTACCCTCTATTTGTGTTAACAGATTTAGCACTTTTCAAAGAGGACCAATGGAATCAACCAAATCATTCCATCACCTAAGCTAAATCAGAATTTGATAATTATCCTACATTGATAATTTTAAACAAGTGCTTTTTATCTCTGGACTACAATGGGCTGTGTTGAAGGCCTGGAGTTTGGTCCTAGGTTCATGTACCTTAGAAGGCACATCAAACCTATTTTCACTTGCCAGAGAGCTAAGCAGAGAAGGATGCATGTTGTAATCTTGAGATCCAGAATGTGCCTGGTCTCTTCTTGAGCACTCTGCTCTTTCTCCTGCATGTCAGTCAATGGAATAAATTCCTTTTCACATCTTGAAAGACATGAATAACTAGATTATCCTGAAACCATGAAATGTAGCAATGTAGGCAAATCAAGGATGGAAGGATAGCAGATTAATCCACAGTAATGGCTGTTTTAAGCCACAGTGTTCTAAGACTGTTAGGAAGCATACCCTTGAAAATTAGGATTTTTCTATAGTCTGAAGATGGAAGGCAAGATAACAGAAAAAGGGATATTGACTTTGGAATTACATTAAAGAGAATAAAGAAAATCTTCACTAAGAAGAATTTCTGTCCTGCTTTTAATGCCCTTTAAATCCTACAGTAATCATTGTTTTAAATAGCAATCAGTTCTAGAGGAGTTCAATAAAAATAATTGAATCTTGTATTAAATAATGCACTACCCGCTATGGTTTCATTAAAAGTTAATTCAATAATTGGTATGGTTCCTAAGGTATTTTTATACAGATAAATTAAGTTAATGGAACTTTTCATTTAATACACCAGCTGTTTTTCCTGCCATAAGGTGATATTAAACATTGGAAAATTAATTCTCAAATGCTCAGCTTTCTAGGAGGAGAGAATGAATTACGTAGGCAGCTCTATTTTTCTTCCCCTCCTGTTGAGCTGAGATGGAACAATTCCACAGTCAGTAAACTAGGAACCATTTAGAGTGGGAAGTACAGAGCAGAAATAGACAACTGGTGGTCACAACCAGGAAAAGGAGTTTACTTCCGTTACTTTACATAACAATGGTTATTTGCTGCTGCTCCTCTGCTATGCATAATATTCATCTTTAGCTGAATTCTACAACTTGGTTTGTTTCCATTGCAGCATATCTTATACCTTCATAAATCTTCAGAGAAGGTAAACAGTGTCCTTCTGGCATACCAGGGACAGAGTATGAATGAGACACTCATTAATCTCACTGAGAGAATCAACCTGATAGAAAGCAATGTGGTTTCTCTGGTGAGGTATAAAATACAGCAAACCTGACCTCCAGCATGGTAAGTCTTTTCAAATCTATTGTGAAATGTTTTGTGTTGTGCTATGCTTTATTTGTACCTATATGGTATTCTATCACTTCTGAAAACAGTTTTCCAGAATATTTGAGAGGCTGCACTTTTGGAATGTGCTTATTCCATGTCTCTTAGTTTTTTCATTAGGTCTATGATGTCAACAGCACAAAAGTGCTAGACCAGATTTGGAAAGGGAAATGTGGAGGGGTAAGGTTGTCTGTGAAGGCCTTACCAGAAGTTTTTGGAGGAGATGACGATTTCATTGTTACCAGTGATAATAATGGTAGGAAGTTCCAGCATACACTTTCAAAGGAGGTCTTGTTGATCTTTCTAAGTCATAAAGCAGGAGCATTAAAGAGACACTTACCCCAAATCTTTTGTTATTTCTTCTCTGGGGATTGGCGAGTAATGGGAGTGAATCCAGGGGTACTCAACCACTGAGCCACATCCCTAGCTCTTTTTGGTATTTTATTTAGAGTCAGGGTCTCACCAAGTAACTTAGTGCCTCACTAAGTTGCTGAGACTGGCTTTGAACTCTGCATCCTCTTGCCTCAGGCTCCTGACCTACTAGGATTTCAGGCATGGGCCACCAAATCTGGCTGTCTTTTGCTATTTCTTTAAGCCTGGATTTGATTCTCAGATTCATAGTTACTTTTCTCTGTATATTTGAAGAAATATTTTTCATATAATGTCAGGAAATCCATTTAAAACAGATCAGGTCAGACCAGCTCAACTTATGAGGTTGCTGAGTCCAGTCCCTTATTTTACATATAAGAAAACCGAGTAACCTACTGTGTTGTTTAATATTATAAGTCCTTTTCTAAGATAAAGAAAAAACCAGGGAAATGGTTACTCAAATACTACAATGTCATCTGAGATGCACCTTGCATTTGAGAAGTTCAGAGGATATGAGGTTCAAAGGTAGTGAACTTGGAGTAGAACCATAGTGCAGACATTTTTTGATGTAATTCTTTTCATCTTATTTTTTTTATCCTTTGCATTTTGATATCATCTAAAGTCATATATTTAACATTCTCAAGAATTGTAAGCTGGGCTCTTATTGAATTTTCTGCCTCTGACAATTTTTTTAAACCTCACTTAGAGAATAAGCAAATTTAAAAGCTAGATAGTAAGTGTTGAGTACAAAATGGTAAGAGTTGGTTACTATTAGATAGTAGTGTTTTCAGCAGTTTTTCACAATTTAACATAAAATATACACCACAACACCAAGAATATACTTTTGCCTAAAATTCTTGACTTGATTTTCACACCCTTTACATTTTTAACTGTCATCTTCATGTACCTGTCCCATTTCCTAACTAATCTAAGGATCCTAACCAGATCTTGCCATTCTTTAATCATTTAATACCATGTTTTCTTTACATGTATTCATATTGGAGCTCCCTAAATAGAGTGACCTTCTGTACAGTAACTATTAATGTAGAAGTAGCAATAGTAGAGAGAAAAATCAATACATATTGAATAAAAGAAATAAGAGATGAACTGATGTTCTAATGCTCCTGAGTACAGGCCTCTCCACAGAAGCATAAGCAGTTAGAAAATTGCATTATAGAAGGCACACATTGTCTCCCTTTTCATAATTGAATTTATTTTTCTGTGCCATTGTAGATCATCCTGGGAATAAAACAAAGTGTAGGGTGAAAATTTTTTTGAAAGATTTAAGCAATTAAGACTGAATTAGAACTATTATAGCTCCTTTAGGTTTCTGACAATTGTTGCCATCAGTTGACTGCAGGGAGAACAGAGGGAAGTATGGGGCATTCTTATGGTTTGTTTTTGTTCAGGTGTTGTTGTTATTGTTTTGGAGGGTTCTTTAGAGTGTTATGAGCATAAATATTTGTGTCAAGTAGTCTGTTCATGAGGCTGTGTGAGATACTTAGGACAGATATTTAGTTAGAGTGATCTAGCTCCTAAAAACCAATATCCTCCTCATTTAGGAAAAAAGGTGTCAAACATGTACCTGAGAAAGGTTCCATTTTTTACCACTGACCTTGCATGCCCTCTCCCATCAGCCAAATGTTCATAGCCAAACAAACCACCTGGAGCATAATGTTACCTTAATATTCTAGCCTCAAATCCAGATAGACACACATCAACACTGAACAACACAGGTATCCCTGATATTTCTTCATTCATTTCTTCAGTGCCTTTAGAGGGAACTTTCTTAGGGTCAGAAAACTTAGTGGAGACTCAAGTGAGGTCTGAATTATACATTAAATCTTCCTTGATCTTTGTTTTGAGCAGAAGAAAGATAGTCCATTTTCTCAGGTATCCAAGCTATGACAGAAACTGCAGCTGATCAGTATTCTCACAATCAAACCTGACAGCAATAAGCCTTCGGAGACTGCAGATAAAAGTGAATGCTGAGCTGGCTTCTGAATATTTCATGCAGGCTTGATCAGCTGCCTCCCACATAGGGAGTGAGAAAGGTGTTTCAGCAGCTCTGATGGAACCAAATGAGTGATACCTTAGAACACAAAAGTGAAGCTGATGAACTTTGCTTCCATTTAGAAAAATCCCATTTTGTGCATGATTTGTAATTTAGTCTATTAAGGAAAGAATGGGGAATGTTCAGTTGGAAATATATTTCTCCATGCTCTCTGCATACAATAATAGCCAAAACTGTTAGTGTCATAACATATCAAAACAGTCCTATATGTTGTTGATGGGACTCTTCATTTCTGTATAAAATTTACATAAAAATAAATTTTAGTCCTTCTGAAAATTATTAACATATAATGGTAGGATTATTGGATTAGAAGGACACTTGACTTTGGGTAGGGACATAATAGTTAATATTAGCAAATGAATTTACCTCATTATGGACATAACAAAGGCACTAAACTGTGTTGGTTTTGACTCCTCCTCCAATAAATGTTATTCAGTTAGAAAAACCAACATAGCCTCCCCTTGACTTCTTTTGGTTTGGAAACAGAACTACAATGGAGGGCTTGTGCCAAACTCTGGTGCTACATAATCTTATGCTAACACTTTTGTAGCACCAGATTACCTGGTAGCAGTACTTCCGGACCAGGCTTATTGCATATCTCCCAGCATATTAAAGATCTTTAATATCCAACTTCTATTGCTATTGTCACTTGGTTACTTAAACTCTTACCATGTAAATACGTATGATGCTAACTTGTACTATGGCTTAAGTATCCCTTAGCAAAAATGTTTGGTACTGGGAATGTTTTAGATTTTGAAATTTTGTAATATTTTCAATATATAATAAGATATTGTGGGTGTGGGTAGCCAAGTCTCAACATGAAACTGGTTTATGTTTCATATACACCTTATAAATGTAGTCTGATAGGTATTGTGGGAGGGTGGGAATCATTTATTATTATTATTTTTATTATTATTATTATTGTTATTATTTTGTTTTTTGTTCTGGGGCTTGAACTGAGGATCTCACAAAAGCTAGGCAAGCAGTCTTCCCTGAGCTACATCCCAAGCACCTGATAGTAATCTTATGCAGTATTTTTATACACCTCTTGTTTGGGGAGGGATTTGGGATTTAACCCAATGGTGCTTAACTACTGTTCCATATCCCCAGCCTGTTTTATATTTTTTAAGAGATTGTCTTACTGTATTGCTTAGGGCCTCACTAAATTGCTGAGGCTGGACTTGAACTCAAGATCCTCCTGCCTCAGCCTCCTGAACTGCTGGGATTATAGGCATGTGCCACCATGCCCAGCACACATTCATTTTGACTGTGTTTTATCACAGGAGATCACATGTGGAATTTTCCAATTGTGTCATGTTGGCACTCAAAACCTTATTTTGGAGCACTTCAGATTTTTTCATTAGTTAGGTTCAACCTGTATAACATATTCCAGTGGAAATTCTACTTGAAAACTCAATGTAATATAATCTTGATTTGCCTTCAGTTAACTATAGACATCTCAATACAAGCCTTGAACTTCAAAAAATCACTGTGCTTCTTATATCAGAGAAAACATTTGTTTTTTTGTTTGTTTGTTTGTTTGTTTGTTTTTTGGATTGGCTAACTTCACTTAGCATTCTTCTCTAACGTCATCCATTTACCTGCAAATGCCATGATTTTATTCTCTTTAATTGCTGAATAATATTCCATTATGTATATATACCACATTTTTTATTCATTCATCCAATGAAGGGCATCTAGATTGGCTTCACATTTTAACTATTGTGAATTGTGCTGCTATAAATATTGATGTGGCTGTGTCCCTGTAGTATGCTGTTTTTAAGTCTTTGGGGTATAAACTGAGGGGGATAGTGAGGTCAAATGGTGGTTCCATTACCAGTTTTACAAGGAATCTTCATAGTGCTTTCCATGTTGGCTTCAACAATTTGCAGTCCCACCAGTATGCTACTTAATTCTCAACTATTTATCTTAATTACATAGCAATTGCCCTAAAAATTACCTTTGATATTAGTTTAATTTAGTGTTAATTTGATGATACTAAAGCATTCTGTGTTCATTGGATAAGTACAGACTTTCACATCAAAGCCATCAGAATTGTCAAAAGTTTTACAATTTCTTGGAGACCAAATTGAGAAAACTGCCTCTTCTGCTACATTATCAGTTCTGTGAGAAAGGCTGTGTTGTGGCCTGAGTTTGGCTTTTATTTTAAATCCTTTTACCTGTTTAGTCTGGCAGGTACTATTGTTTCTTTCCTTAGTTTCCCAAAGCACTATTTTATTTTTTCTATTTATTCTATTGCCTTATATATATGCATGACATAATGTTTATTTAAAGAGCCTTTTTATAAGTGAGAGAGGCAACAGATACTATAGAAAGAGAAGACACAAAGGAATAGACTTCCGGGCTTCAAGATGACTGCAGAGTACCCAGCACTTGGAATGGGTCTGAGGCAACAAAGCTGAGGTGTGGATAGCTTTCCCCTGCTACTTGCTGATTTGCTTTCTGCTGAAATTTCTATTTTTTTGCATTGCTGGACATGATCCCTCATGCTCCCCTGGCTGGTCCTGCTGGTCGAAGTTGAGGATTTGGATAATGATGGGCTCATACTTGTAATGACTTGTTGAACTATTTCTAATGACAGCATTTGCTTGCTTCACACCTCACTGGATTTCTTACCAACATCAAGTAGATGGGGTTTTTTTCATAACCAAACCAGAACACATTCAAGTATCCTGAGATTTATAGAGAGTGTGTTGTTTATTGTATGAACCTAACTTGCCTTGTTTTCTCATATTAAGGAATAAAAATATACTTTCTTTCTAGTGGAGCTATTTTGGTAACATAGTAATTTTGGTTGTTTAGGGAGTGAATTCATGGTTACATGACTCTGTTGGAGCTTTATTTTATATCAGTGATATAGCCATTATAATTTATCTGAACAAAGCATTTTCTCTTTTCTCTCACTGTGTCTTACTAATGCCTCTTCCAACTCCTTTGGTTATTAAGAGAAAAAAAAATCTGCTTTGTTCCCTATGTTTATGGATTCCTTCCTCCTTTGAAATCAAGTGTTATCAGAAAGTGTGAACAAAGCAATGATCTAGAATTTATTTTCTGAATTAGAGTATTGGGCCTGAGAAAGTGATCTTGGGGTTTAGGCATCTGCAGGGTTGCAGAGGGCAAGGAGAAGAGAGGCCAAGGTGAAGGAAGAGTGAATCTCCACCCCTGTTCTACCAGAGAAGATCCATTTAATCTTATTCTATATTTTGAGATACAATATAAGATGTTTTTACAAGGGGAAAAATGTTTCCTATTATCTTTAAAAAAATAAAAAGGCTTAAAAATACATTGGAAGAGGTCATATAAATAGGGATATGGCTTTTCTTGCCTTTGCTGGACCTAATCTCTTCAGCCCACACACAGGAGAAAAAAAAGAAAAGAAAAATTTATCTCTGTGTTCACTAAGTTCTGAGGATCACTATCACACACAAGTTTGTGCATACACACACACACACACACACACACACACACACACACACACCATACTCCACAAAATAGACAAAAACTGGCCCTACCTCTCCAGGCAATCCATATTAAAAGTTTAAATCAATTAAGGTGAGTGGGTTTGCTCATTTCAAAAGTAAATGGAGGTAATTTGTGTGACAGAACAGGGCTTTCTTATCTTTAAATTGAGGTCAAACAGTTCATAATTATCTTTGTCTCTCCTTTTAGAACCATTTCCAGAGAGTATAAAAATTATTAATATTCCCATTTGGCAGAGACATAGGGGACTCAACTTTTGAGCAGCCTTTGATTCTTTTAAGATACACACTATGGTTATATTTCTGTGTATTATTTTAGGAGGTCCTCATCATTCCTTCCTGTAAGCCAATCTGTAGACAAACCTGATGAGACTCTACACACAGTAAAGCATTCACCAAGTATGTTTTAATAAGACATGATTAAGGAAAAGATACAAAGGGGTATGGTGGAAAGATCAGGAAATTTAATGCCAGGCAGATGTAAAATGGAGAATAGGCTCAGCAACAACAACAAAGAAAAATAATGACCTATGCTCTTGGAACCTGTCTCTTTATCCATGATAGAAGAATCATTATAGCCTTTTGAAGTATTCTTCTATTAGAAATAATATTCAGAGCCTACCACCTAAGAATAATTACATCATAGATATCAGCCTTTCAGTCCATAGTGTGGTGTGGTTCATGGGCCTCATGATGAATTGATTGGCCAGAATCATAGCCACTGTAGACTACCATAGCTGTGTGCCCTCAGCAACTGGCATTTTTGTGGCAATTGTACTTCCCTTTATTTAGAACAGCACTGCCTTTGGGGATGTAACCCAGGAGATTGCACATATTTGAGCTTAAATACTGGATGGAGGAAATTAACCTCATCCACAAGTAAAGTTCAAAGACACCACTTTAAAGTCATCCTCCAATTCTCATTGTATTGGTGAGACTTGTTACCCACATAAAACAGGGACAAAACATTGCCTTCTGAATGCCAAATGAGACATAGAAGACTCTGACTTTCAAAAAATCTCTTATAATGTAACATCATTAATAATGGGCTCTGACTTCTTTGACAATATTACATTGTTGAGGTTACATCCCTTTTCTAATATTACATCCATTTTCTAATATCTCAGGTACTCAAAGCTCTCATATTCAATGAGAGGAGGTTACAACTCTGAAGAAAAAGGCTATGCATTTGAAGAGTTTGCCCAATGGGCCAGTGTGGGAAGGGAATGGAAGTCAACATTCTCTTCAGATTACTTGAGAAAGGGGTAGGAAGCAGAGTGGTCCAGCATGGGAAGTATGCTCAGCATGTGGAGGGATAGGGCAGAGGGTATCTCCTGAAAGACAATCAGAAATGGGGATATGGTCTGGGGCTGTAGCATCCAGTGAGGTAAGGGCTGCTAACAGCCCAACAGAGCAGGTTGCAGGAAAACTGTGGCATCTTCCTTGGGGCTGCTGCCTCTGATGGCATAGCACCTGCTTTCATGGATGTCTGACTCCCACAGACAATCTGGAATCTGGACTTTAATCTTAGTTTTGGTCATAGCCCCAGGAGGTCCTATGTTGATAGCTGCATACATTACATATTGGCATCGCTTGTTTATCCAGTAATAGAGTGTGCTGTAAGTAAAGGTGGCTGCTCTCATCACTTCTACCCACTGCTAGGCACATTCCTCCTACTTTCATCCAGTGCAGAAAGAGAGTGCAGCCACCAATTATCACAGAGCAGAGCAAGAAGCAAGCTGACTGACAGCTGTAGCTTGGGACTTGAACTGTTTTTCATTCCTCTCCTTGATTTGGCTCACCCATCTATTCATTCCTTCCCTCCCTCCTCAAAAACATCTCATCAAATTACTTATTCAGTTAAAGCTAGATTTTTCAGGGAGCATAAGAGGCCTTTTAACCTTTTACAAATAAGGAACATGATCTTCCCAGACTCATGATATTCCCAGAACTCAGATCTTCCCAGACTCAGTCTGATTGATCGCATGGGCCCTACGATCAATCAGACTGAGAAGCCTCACTGAGGGCAAAGTCCTTGAGGAAGTAATAGTTTTCCTCTTGATGAGGACACTAATGTATTTTTTGTGGTGGGGCAGGATATGATTTCAGCCTTTGCAGAGTCCTTAGTCTCCTAGAGGAGTCTATCTGGTAACTATTTAGCACTCCATGCAGGCAGTCACCACCAAATCCATGCAAATGGTCTTCCTTGAGAGTTTGTTCCCCACACTCAAAGGACTAAAACGATACTTACAGCCAGGAAGGCCAAGGTCCTTCTTTTGGGAATCAATGATGTTGGGCCTTGTTACCAGGCCAATGGCTCTGGAAATAATGAAATCATCAACTCCCCTGACCTCCAATGGGAATCCTCAGAATGTCCCAGCCCCATTGTTCCCTCAAGATGATGTCACAGGGTTCTGAATTGAGGGGTGGTTCTTCTGAAGTTGTTGTCAGTTGATAGAAGGAAGGGAGTCCATTTTGTGATATCTTATGAGCATAGTTATATCCCATAAAAGAATGGCTAACCACAGAATTATGTCTTCCCAAATTCAGATGGTGAGCTCACAGAATAGACCACAGGGAATGCTCTCACACCCTCAGGATCTCATATTTATGTTGTTGGCTGTTGGAAAGCCATTTCTGTATAAAATCTTTATAGGGGAGTAAGGCAGAGAGTATAGTCAACATTGGTGAGCCCAAGCCTCAAGAAGTTTCTGACCAAGTTATTCCAACTGGTCCAAACCTCCTTCTTTGCCTTCTACATTTTTTTTCTTGTTACTTTAACAAGTTCTGGAAAAGTGTATTCTGAGCATCACCAGCCCCTATGGTAGCTCCCTCATGCGTGATTCTGCATCTCTTTCCAGACTCACCTCCCTCCTTTGTGTTTTTCTTCTTTGCAATCATATATCATATTATTCTTAGCAATGAAAGTTATCACCATTTCTTGGCATAGGTTAAAAAGATTACCCATGTCACAACTTCATCCTCTTTTTTTTTTCTATACAGACTTGGCAGCAGAATTTTGCAGGAAAAGATAAAGTCTTTTGCTGCAAAAGACTGAGTTATTCCTGTAAGTATTTTGGATTGGAAATGAAAGTGTTGCAGCATGAATATCAGTACTCTAACCATAGGAGGCAGTTGCCTTTACTTTTCTTGTGATTATGTTCTCTTGAGAACTTGGATTTTATAGCGCTGAGGGTTTTTATTTTGCTCTAAGATCCAAAGATTGGAAATTCCATATGGTATATTTATGGACTTTAGGTTTATCTCTTTCTGGTCTAGAAATATCTCTGAGTTAAGTATCTTCCAAGGGAGCATGGTATAAGTTCTTGTTGCTGAGTAATCTCGAGATGTCTTTTATTTTTAATGCTCTCAACCAACCTGTTGGAATTTAATACATGACCTCCAGTAAAGTTTTCTTCACTTATTATCTATAAAAAATGTATACCCAAGCTGACTTTGAGCCTCCTAGACTTTATCTGGCATCTCCCTTAGAAAATAGTGTTTTCTTTTTCTTTCTTTTTCTTTTTTCTCTTCTTGAAATTGCTGCCTTAGAGACAGTCACTGGATTGACCACTAAGGTCTATGAGAGGAAAGGGATGTTGTTGGCTTCTCTAGTTTAATGCCCATTTGCTGACAGGAAAATATTTGAAATACCCCTGGTTACCAGCTAGTTCTTCAATTGTTCTTTTTCTTCCCTAAAGAGGAAGTGGCTTAGATTAAACTTAATTATATCCAATATAAAATATATACTTTGCTTACATGAATAAGTATATGAATATGAAGGAAAACACAGGTAGAAGGACAAAGCCAGACCTTTTTGTTGCCAGGTATGAGAGTATCACTAAGTGTTTTCTGTTTTATTTTGCTTTTAGCCTCAAATATAGGTATAGGTATGCCCTTCCTGAGTTCAACAGTGAAAAAAAAATCTGCACTTTTCATTATGCCTTATACCAACTCACTGTTTGAAAAAACTTTCTCAGCTCTCCCTTGGAATGACTTAGTGAGTTCCCTGGAGAGTGTGGAGTATTATCTTCACTTATAATTCTGAAAATGAACAGCAAAGACTATATTTTACTTCTCTATCTGTTAAAAGAGTAATTTATAAATTATGAAACTTAAATTTTCTTTTAGCTGTTAAATAATTCTAGATCCAACCTAGATGAATTTAGTTGAGATTGTGGTCTTTTGTGTTTCCTTTTGTGTGTACTAATTTATCCTTTTCTAACTTACAGAAAGATAAGTTTGATTTGATCTGGAACCAGGCTCAGTCCTGTCCAACAGTAAATTTTTGGTGACTATATAAGGATTTCTGAGCAGTACTGCCAAAAATGGTGTTTTCCAACCTATCCCATCATTTTCTGCATTCTCACTTGTTATGGTATACTGTTATTTATCAAAGATGCCCTTGTTAATTATACAAATAAATGATGTTTATTTCCTTACAAAATCATGTGGGTTTAATTCAATAAACCTTGGGCTTTTTAGCTCTCTACTACATCTCAGGCCTTTCTGATGTTGGTCTTAATGTATTTGGGTAAGTGCATATTAGAAGGTACCTGAGATCTTCATCTTTGTAACCTCTCATGTTCCTAATTTACTGGCAATTTTCTTGGAAATTTTGGCCATGCCATTTTGGTAATATATACCTGACATAAATTATGAAGTTGTTGGTAGACTCATGAACTCTCAGATGGTTGCAGGGAAAGATAACAGGAAGCTGATATGCCAGCTGAGTTAGTATTGGTAATAATTTCTAGGATTTTCAAATTGTTTTTCCAAACACTGCTGACAAAAATAAACATTAAGTAAAAGGAGAGATATATGTTCTTGGATTGAATGAGTCAATATTGTTAGGATATCAGTTCTCCCCAAATTAATCTTTAGGTTAAATACAGTTCCAGTCAAAATCTCAACAGACTTTGATACAGTAATGAAAAGAGTGTGGAGCTGGCCAAGTGGCACATGTCTATAATTCCAGAGACTCAGGAGGATCAGGTAAGAGGTTTGCAAGTTTGAGACTAGCCTCAACAACTTAGTGAGGCATTAAGCAATTTAGTGAGACCCTGTCTCAAAATAAAAAATAAAAAGGGCTGGGGTTGTGGCTCTGGTAAAGCACCACTGTGATTAACCCCCAGTGTATAAAAAATTATTGGCATAAAAGTAGACACAGAAATCAATGTAACAGAATAGAGAGTCCTGATATATACTAACCTATCTCTGGTTAGTTATTTTTCAACAAATATGCACAAATACTTAAATAGGGAAAGAATAATGGTTTCAACAAAAGATCTAAAACAATTGGATAGCTTTGTGAAAAAAAAACCTTTCCCCTAATGTCACACTATACAAAATTTAATTCTAAATAGGTCATAGTCATAAATAGAAGAAAAATAAAAATGGAAATCTTATGTTTAATTGGGCAAAGATTTCATAAATATGCCATGAAAAGTACAGAGTACAAAAGAAATGATTTCATTGAATTAGATTTCATCAAAAGAAATTCATTTACTTGTACACTTATATTCTTAACACCACTAGTCAAAATAGCCAAAGGGTGGAGGAAACCCAAGTTATATTAAAAACTCTTATTATAATAATAAAGAGGACAGACTTTGCAATTAAATAATGAGCAAGATATTTGAATAGATGGTTCACCTAAGAATTGAAAATTATTTGTTCAGTAATTTCAGTTCCCAACAATTTAATTAATAGAAACAATCAGAGAAAAAGTACAAGGACTATTGAATAAATTTTTCACTTTGTACATCTATGCATTATTTATAACAAAAATGGTTTTAAAATTAAGAATTCTTGGCTTATGTATATTAAGTGAGCTTGTTTTAATCTATCAAAATCATCTGTCATTTTTTAAAACTCACTGTGTTCCTAAAGCTAAGAGAAAAGTTTCTAACTAGTGATTTTAGAGAGTAAAACATGTATGGCAATACTTCTATAGGAGGTAGCATGAGTGCTTGGTGGTGTGGTGACAGCAGTTCTTCTCACTTTTTTATAGTGTGTCAGAACAAGTTTGCCGTAAGATTGCACCCCAATGGCCATGATATAGCTGTGTGTCATTAATTTCTTAATGCAGAAATCAGTCTTGTTTTGCATGCTATGTAAGATCCAACAGAAAAGTAACTGTAGAGCACAGGTTGTGATTTAATATGTGTTTTCTTTGAATCATTGAAATTTGAGTGAACTTCTAGAATTTTCTAGGTTGATATAATATCTCCTTGTGCTATGCACTTTAAGTCTGGAATTCATAGTTTCCTCATATCTGAAGTAAAATTTTCATACAGCAGTTACTACAGGGTGTGTCTCACCCTAAAATTTGAAGAAGTTTTATTTTGTTTTCTCAATATATGTTCATTTCCATTCAAAACATAAATATAATTAACAAAAAGTAAACTCTTTTTTATGAAAAAAATATATTCATGAGTGGGTATATACAGGGGAATTTATCGATTCTGCCATATTATGACTTTAATTTATATGAACACTTCCATTAGTAAATGTAGTATGCAAAGTGCTAAGTGTGGAGGATTCAGTCATAACCTAGAAAGCCAGATACCCTACTTTACAGTATTTAAATTTAATGAAGCAACAAGCAAGTAAATATGTATGACATAATGTTGTCATAAATACTATAGAATAAAAACAAAAGTGTGTGGGCTCTTGTGTATATGAACTTGGCCCTGTTTGTGAGATTAAGTGGTAAAGTATTATTCTCTGAACAAATGGAATTTTCATTGAAATGTAAGTGAAATAAATGAGCAAAACATCACCACATCTAGGGAAAGGCTATTCCAAGGAAAAGTTTGGAGGATGGTAGATGGTAAAGTAGAAGAAGTGGAAGTGGCTGCATCCTGCAAGGATTCTGAATTTGCATATTGCTGTTAGTGGGAAGGAAATGGTATGGTCTTATTAAATGATAGTTTCCATTTCCCTGTGTAAGAGACTTGGTTTGATAGGAGGGTAAGAGGAAGCAGAGAAAGCTACAATGTGACAGTCAGACAGTGATACTATCCTGGAGTAGGGGATTTGCAATGGACCGATATGAAGTTGAAGAATTGAGAAGGTATTTGAGGTAGAACCAACCAGAGTGGCTGTTGAAATTAAAGATGACATCAAATAAATGAATAAAAAAGAAACTTATTGTATATTTTGAAAAGCTAAATCACTAGCTTATTCAGGTGAGGATGGCAGGGAGAAAGCAAAATTATGGCTAATGTAGCACCGAGTATCACTGAACTCATGGACATCTGCACATAGCTATTTCAAGTACAAGGGCTGCTTCCTAAACACATGACTTAAGAGAAAATATATTGATCTGTAAAAAAAGATCTTACCTTAAAGTAAATTTTCAAATTAAATGGCAAAAATCAAAAAACAATAAAGGAGTGGACAGGGATATGACTCATTGTTAGAGTGCTTTCCTAGCATATGTGATGCACCACATGTAAATAAATAAAATAAAGGTCCATTGACTTTTGTTAATTGAATGGGGGGAAGTAAAAGACATTTTAATATTTACACGACTTTTTGATCTTCAGTTTAATATGTTTTAAATATTTTTGTGGTGCTCAGGATCAAATCCATGGCTTCCTCCATGCCAGATAAGAACTTCACCACCAAGCCAGAGTTTGATTTGTGTTTTTGTTTTTTAGTTGTTGTTTTAATCTCTTTTGCTTACATTACAGGTGTGATGGACACTCACCAATAGCACCCAAAAGTGTATATGTAAAATTGAAGGTTTTGTTTTTGTTTTGGAGAAACAGGATGATTCATATTATCTACAATTTCTCATGTTAAGAGTAAGTGCACTTTGGGCTGGTGATGTGGCTCAAGTGGTAGCGCGCTCACCTGGCATGCGTGCGGCCCAAGTTCGATCCTCAGCACCGCAATGATAACGGGGATGTTGTGTCCACCGATAACTAAAAAATAAATATTAAATGTACTCATCATAGGAAGAACTATTGCTGCTACTTAGAGAGAACCTAACCTTGGTAACAGTCTACAAACATGGGGAGAGAAAAACATTTAGCCACTCTGTGATGTTAGTGTTTCTTGCCTGAGGAAGAAGCCATGCTGAAAGAAGAGTGTCAGAAATCACCTTCCGATATCTGTCCTGGTTTAGTCAGATGAACAGATATAGATCTTTCTATATCACTTAAAGGAAAAAGGAAAGGGGCCACTAGGTTTTTTTCCTCAAATTGATAACCTTCCTTCTTCCACTGGTCTATGTAGATGGCAACAATACAGATTCTTTTTTCAGAAGTGTTCCATTCATCCTATTAACATCATATACTCTAAACCTGTATAAAAATGCACCTTTTCTTCTGATACTTACAAAACTCAAACATAGCAAATAAGCAAAGAAATATGTTTTTATTTGTTTCTCTTTTCTAAAACTTTTCAAATAGTTTTGGATCAACTTCTCCTTTGAGCTCAGGTACCTCCAGCATTTAACAAATAACCTGATAGAGAATAGCTACCATATTTTCTTTTGTATCATTAAAATATATTTTTCTATATCTGCTAGAAGATATATTGCTATTTGTGAATAAAGAAAGTTTTGCTGTAAATTATATTTTCCAAGTTAATTCTACCACATAAGATTTTAGCAAACATTGATAATCTGCTAAATCAGGTATGATCAGAGGCTATTCATTCTAAAAGGAAGAACTGAGATTATATTCTAGATAATTCACAAAGCAAATTCATTTCTTTGTATAAAAAATATTCAATTGATTTTTAAAAGGCACTAGTGTTTATATTTAATGATTAGACAGTTACTATATATTTTAATTGATTTTTAGGTAAAATTTTTAATTTAATTCTGGATTAGTAAACAGAATATTTATTATAATAATATTCACCGTGATAAGGGAAAAGAAAGAAATTTTATGGAGTCATTAAAGCAGTGAGATGACTCAGTGTCTTAGATTCTTAGATGGAAAAATTCCTTTAAAAATAATACAGTTTAAAGACATGAGATTAAATATCATACATTTTTAAGGGGGTTGAAATCAGTTCTATATGTGAATATGTATGTATATTTGTGTATGTTATATATTTATATATATATATATATATATATATATATATATATATATATATATATAGTATGTATCATATATTATACATATGTGTAATAAGTATATATACAACATTGTTGTTGTTATTCATGACCAGATTTTGGGGGATTCTGGTTAATTACCAGTCCACATCAATAGAGCCCTTTTTAGTGTACATTGACTCAATCATTACTTGTCTTCAGACAAATGGTCTGTGGTTGGCCTAATATAACAGGTAAAACTCCATTTATATTTGTTATGGTCTGGATTAATCATTCCATTTCATACCTAGAGCTGTGTCAGAACAGATTTTCTAATTCATCATTTATACCTGATTTTCACTATAGTCTAGGTTCACATATTTCAGAGAAAAGAAGTCAGATTTATTTGCAGTTTTAACAGGCTTTTGAAAAAGCCACAGAAGATTGAACTAATTAAATAAAAATAATTTATCATATCACTGTGACCCAATATATTAGGTACACAGCGATACATCTTGCTTACAAGATTATTGCTTTAATGAGAATTTACTACTAAATCAGATGAAGTTTTAAGAAACAGTATTTTTTAAAGTATGTAACAAGGCACACATTACTGTTCCAGGTGCAGAAAGAAATACAAAGAAAATAAAAATACAAGCTTGTGTTTCTAATACGGTAATGAAGACAGCACAAGATTTAGTAGAAATTTGAAACCATTTTATTTTGAATTTGCAATGAAAGTTATATCTCACATATTAAACATGAGTTTTGTCAACTAAAGACTAGGTAACATCAATTCTTGAGTTACCTACACACAATTTTTTGTGGAGATCAAATAAAATTCACTTTGTATATTTTGTGTAATACAAATCACAATATTATTATGAATATAATGCATATTACCATATACTTGTTGGGCTAAGACTTCCAGGAAAAGTGATGATTAAACTTTTACAAACCAAACAATTTTGTTTAATTTAGCATTCTTGAAATTTTAATTGAGTCACTTCTCATATATAACCTATTATTACTGTAGGAAGTTATTGTATCATGGAAAATCCTGAGGAAATTATACATTATGTAAATTTATTTGTAACTTTATTATCTTTGTATAGTAGAAGTAACAATATAATTATAAAAATAGCTATAGCACATGGACTCACCGCATAATAAAAACAGTGCAAGTGTTATCTTACCATCTCATAGAAGGGCAGTGCTAATCAGTATTGTGAAAATCAAGCAATATGTGATATAACCCATACAGAAGGTGAGAGGGATCTCCACAATCCATTTCACTGTTTGTACATATACAGTTACATATATACATATAATATATGTACACATGAACATGCACACACACAAACACAGCAAAACTATTATCCAAAAAATAATCAGCAAAACAAAATGTAAGTGTTGTATTAAAGAGGATAAGAGTACTGAAATGGGCATGCTACTAAGGTAGGTTTTGCATTGTATGTATGCTGAAATGCTTACATTGATGATATATAGAGGTTCATGTACATCAGACAAATGTCATTGAATCTGATTAATAAATTTAGTGTAATGTCTATATATTTGTTTCAAGATGGGTTGTGAGTCATCCTCAGAATTATGAAATTAGGAGAAAATTCAGGTTCCTATATATTTTTTTATTAAGATATGTTTAAATTATACATTCATTCATTCTCTCATTAGAAATATAAAGAATATAAAAAAGAAGTATATTTAGTAAAATATGATAGTGATATCAGACCCTATAGAGTTCTGCATCCAATAGTTATTCTTCTTGTTCCTTGTTAAGGGAATGCTAATTATTTTCAGAAAACCACCTTCCACCCATGAGGCACTGAGTTCGATCCTTAGCACCACATAAAAGTAAACAAAAGTTCTGCATCCATGTATAACTAAGAAATATTTAAAAAAACTGAAGATATAAACTATTCATAGGTAAATATTAAATGAAAACCCCATATGTTCTGATGAGAACAATCAAGATTCAAGCTGTTACCTGTATTGGTTTACTATGAATGGCGAGGAACCTCTCCAGAGTTTGTGTGATGAGATCACAGAGCTGCACTGATGCTCCACTGCCTTCAGATGTGAACAGCCACCACTCCTGCCACTCCATAAAGCTGCTAGGGGCCCTAGGCCATTTCCCTGGCTGGGCAATATATCATCTCTGGGGAGCCAGGGCCTGGAGGGGCCAGTCTGGACTAGGGTTTGGTGCTTTGCTGGGTGATCCTCGCATCCTCATGAATCCCTCTGACCCTCTAGGCCCACTGGACTTGGGCGGCTCGGTGGGGTGGGGGGAGTGATGGAGGTGGGTGGTGGGGGGCGGGGAGCAATTGCCTGCTGCAGGATGCTGTCGTCTAGGTGGCTAGCTTGACTGGTGTGGCCAAACTTGTATTGTGTCTCATAGAGGCAGTGGAGGGTGGTGCAGGCAGGTGGACTTCAGCATGCGGCTCGGACCTGGAAAAAGCAGGATTGACCACAGGACAGATGAGCCGCACCCCCACAGACTCTAGCTCTGCTTCAACTGGGGGAAAAGGTTGGGATGGCATTTCTTGAAAAGAGTATGCCCCTGGGGCTCAGTCCCTTGGTCTTGTATCATATCATCACAATTGAGCTGCGGCTTGTCTTCAATCTTTGTCAGAAATGGCCAGCACCGGGAGCCTCTCCAGTTGTCTGGGGAACGGTGACATCATAGCACTGTCAGTCCACCTGTCTTTGACATCAGGAAGTATTTGGAGAGAAGCCAGGATGTCACAGGGGACACTAATTAGGACCCATGGCATCCAAGGCCCCAAAACGCCCACTGGAGAGAGAAAGAAAGTGCAATTACCAAACAGCCTCAATCTCTGTGCTATTGAATCTCAAGTTGCTGGATGCCAGCCTGTTCGACTTTGATTGTCCTGATTCTTATTGTGCTTTTCCAACATTTCACAGGAACATGGTTAACAAAGTTAGCCATTTCCTTAGAAAGAGTCAAAACCAAGGTAGCAGGATTTTGACTAGAAGTGAATGATGGGAAGTTCAATGGAATTGTTTTTATGGAAGCTAATCTCAGTGCCATCACTCCTGAGGGGAATTACACTAACCAGAACCATCAGGAGGGCTGAAAATTTTGTAAGTCCATTTTTTTCTGAGGTGCTTAGGGCCTCCATAACTTGCTGAAGCTGGCTTTGAACTCAAGATCCTCCTGCCTGCCTCAGGCTTCCCAGTCCCTTAAATGATAGGAGAGTGGCAGCACCCTCTCTCAGCCTTTCATTTTTGGCTAGATATCTTCTGGCTAATATTTTTAAAGGGAATGTCCTGGAGGAGGGAGAATTTGTCAAAACTGAATTGTTATTGTTTGTTGTTATAAAGCTGGGGTTAGAGTTAAAATTAACCCCAAATCCTTTCTAAATGATAATGATACGAGAGTTCTCTTTATCTGAAGTTCCCTGCCTCTAATCCTGCCCCAGGCCGACATGGATCACTAAGATTGTATATGGCCAGAGCCCAGCCACAATACTTTTCTCACTGAAATGGACTGAGACAAAACTTTCATGACACACTCCAGGACTGCAAGTCTCAGTAGGAAACTAAAGCTTCTGGCAGTATTGTCTTCAAATGTGAAAGTGATTTGATATGACTTGGGATCATTTTCCTGCAAAGCTCTCCATGGAGGTCAGACTGGAAGAAGAAGACCCAGTCACCTGATATACTCACCCTCTTCAGATAATCTAGATCCTCAATGCTTTTAAACATTGTCTCTCTTGCTGAATCAAGTCAATAGAATGTGGTTGGAAACACAGCAGGCTTAAAATGGAAGCATTGTTTTGGTAAGAGTTTTCAGAAGGAAGCTGGTGTAGGAGTTCTCAATGCTTCACCAGTGACCTTTCCTCATTAATTGTAGGCATCCAAGGGAGGGACAATCATCAGTAACTGATAGGTAACTCCACTCATCTTGGGACAAGTGCACTGACTACTGCACACATGGCATGCATTAATGTCATCTGAGTGGCAAACCACTCCCCTGTGCTAGGAGTGTCAGTGGCAAACCACTTACCCCATAGGCACAGCTCTGGGCATAAGGCCACATGTTGCAGTCCCTGCACTTGTTCCGTGACCCACTACTTGATTGGTTGCTTCAAGGAGAGTTGGCAAAAAATTGTATTGGTGGCTGCCTGTAATCTACTTAGCCACTGCCTGACTATACATACATGGTAACTATGCAATAAAATCAGATCTGCTTCCTGCTTGGTCTCTGGAGGTCTTGATTAGGAACTCTGCAGCCACACTCTCCTCTATCCTTTTCCGTGGACCTCCTTGCTGGATGAGAGAGTGCCCACACACATTCACATAAAACAGCTGATGTGGGGCTTGATCAGACTATTTTTAAAAAGAAAGGATGTTTACAAGGAGTTCATGAAATGAAATTCAAAGGAACACCTGCACAAGTCTTGGCGTGGTAGGAAACTTTTGGACCAAGTTCTCTGGCACTTTGCAAATCAAGTGGCCTAGTACAAGTGGGCAGGGTGGAAATCAACCACAATGTCAGCTTAGAAATGCAGAGATGATGACAAGAGCAAGCAGCTCCTTGGCACTGCATTTTCTCCCTCTGTTGTGCCTAGCAATAGGAAGATATTACTTTTCTTCATGGAAGTGAATGAATAGGTGGTGAATCAATATCCTAGGTTCTTCTGATGTCACTCAGGAGGCAAAGTGGGCATTTAAAAAGCTGGATTCCATGTATCATTGTACATTTACTCACAACTTTAATTAATCATTTGATATAAATGTTGACTTTGATGGGTGTTTTTCAGCCATTCTGTGTAAAGTTGGTGGAAGAGGCATTTTTCTCTTCTTGTCAATTGTTCTGTGGAACTTTGTTATTGGGCTTTTTAGGTTAATGCATCAAACATGAATATCTTTTTGAAAAAAAAAAATTCACATTTGAATGAACTGAATCAAAATCATTACGAATATGGAATTTTGTGGTGAATATATGTAATTGAAACAGGAAAAAGGATGTTGAATTTTAGAAAGGTATTAGGATATGTTTTGCAGGTGACAATAATTAGCATAATGTGCTTAGTGTTTCATTAAACTTTTATGTTTTTTGAACTCATACCTGGTCAATATGGGGGTCTACATTTTTGTATGATAGCAGAGTTTTATCTTGTTTTTATATTTGTTGATGAGGAGCTCCATTTATTTTAAGAGACATTATTCAGTGCTGCCTTTACCAATTTGCACTTGTGTAAATTCTAATGCTTGGGTGAAGGTGCTATGGTGTAAGAAAAACCTTCTCTCATAGGTCATGTGTCAGAAAAGCAAAATCAGGACACATGTAATCTGCTGTCCATTGTATGCAACATGAAACAGCCCAGAAGCTGCAGGAGCATTAAGGTCCTTGGCAAGTAATTTGTTGCCAGTTATTTTCTTTAAATTTATTTATATATGACAGCGGATTGCATTACAATTCCTGTCATGCATATAAAGCACAATTTTTCATATCTCTGGTTATATACACAGTATATTCAAACCAACACAGGTCTTCATTTACTTTGGATAATAATGATCATCTCATTTCACCACCATTAAAAACCCCATGCCCCCTCCCTTCTCCTCCAACCCCTCTGCCCTATTTAGAGTTTGTCTATTCCTCCCATGCTCCTGATCCCTATCCCACTATGAACCAGATTCCTTATATCAAAGAACACATTCAGCATTTTTTTTTGGATTGGCTAACTTCACATAGCATTATCTTCTCTAACTCCATCCATTTACCTGCAAATGCCATGATTTTATTCTCTTTTATTGATGAGTAATGTTCCATTGCATTATCTTTGCTTCACTAATCTTCTCCCCTTCAGTTATTGCTGATGGTATTTTGAAGCTGATAAATCTACTGGTATGTTTCAGGAGGCCATTAGCAATTGCATTTTTTTTTCAGTTTCTGTTCAAATAAAGTTAGCTTTTCATTTCCACCTCCTTTCGGTAGGTATTACTACACAAAAACGTTCTTAGGCTTTCCCTTCTTTAATGCTCAGCTTTTAAACTTTATACAATTCCTCTCTTTGAATGTGGTTCCTGTATAAAGATGACATTAAGCACTGAATAAGTGTGTTCATCACATCATTATCTGTTGCCATCCCATTAGCTTTTTTTTGAGCATGGTTGTACCAGGGGCAGTGACACATAAAATCTGTATCCTCCAGGGACTGATAACAGGACCCTAAGGGACTTAGCAGATGATCCAGCAACCCCATTAGCTTCTGTCTCTGTCCCATTAGCCCTGGGACCTTTTGACCATTGTCTCTGGCTCATAGCCAGCTGCACCTTCTCAGGGATGCCCTTTAGGTCAGAGGATGTGGAGGCACTGGAGAACTTCAGGGAAAGGCATCCAGCAAAAAGAGGCTAGAGATTGTGCAGAACATGATGGTGGTGAGAGGTCATTCCTCAGAGTTGTCAGAATGGAGACTGTCACACACTTGGCCTTCCTTTGGCCATTTCTAGACATCTTTCCTTTGTCAGACACAGCAAGGTGGTTGTGGAGATGCTCAGGCTGTGATATGAATGCATGTGTCCACACATAGATGGCTGCTTTCCATGGAGGGACACAACTTCCAATGCCTCAGGAAGGCCCTGCCCAGCCCTGACATTAGAGCACTTTCATTATCCTCCCCAGGGGTGGCTGCAGAGTTTTATGTCTGCATAGCCACAGTGGCTGTGCTGAGGAACAAAGGCCCCTTTAGAAGTCCCCCTGGTCAAGTCCACAGAGCCATTGAGCCCTGACAACCTCTTGAGTGAAGTGGACATTGCAGGTCAGATGAGCAAAGGTTTTTGTTGTTCTTGTTGAGCCCAGGGCTTGAAATGCTACTGTTGGTGCAGATGATGTCACTGTGCACCTCAGTCCACTCAACTTGCAGTTGTGGTTCAAGAAGTTCAAGACCAGAGATCATATAATTTGCCAGCCTCATCCAGCTCCCAGATGTGTTTTGTTTAGCTGATGTGACACTTCATTATTATTTTTTTAAATTAAAGTTGTTCCCAACATTATAAGATTGAGAGATTTCACATAAAAGTACAGACTCTTGGTCTCTCTCGGAATCTTTGCAGTTTGAAGTGTACCTGGATCACTTTCTCTTGAGAGCTGTGGTCAGATGGAGCTGATAAGCATCCTCCCCTTTCATGGGGCATAAACTCCTGGGTTGCCCCAGTCCCCACCTCTCCCTATTGCCTCCTTCCTTGTGAGCTTCTTTTCTTTAAGTTGTTCACCTGCCACCAGAGGCTTTTTCACTTTTGCTCCAGATCTTTTCTTCAGTGAGACTGAAGCTACCAGTCACACTTATAAAATGGGCTTAAGCAAGAAGGTGAAAACCTCACACCTCATCAAAGTTAGGTGGGCAATCCCCAACCTCAGCCTGGGGCCCAGATTGAACTCCACACCTCTTTTCAAAGATCCTGCACCATCTGGCTGTGCATAGCCACCCAGCTGCCTGTGCTCACCCTAGAAACCCACCAAAAGCCACCAATGGGCCCCTGCCCTTTCTGGAAAGAGGAGGGTGAACAAAAAAATGTGTCCCATCTGAACAAGCAGACTGTAGCTCCTTGAGTCTAACTGGGGACATGGTAATTAGATGATGGCAGAATCTTCCCAGGGCTTAGCTTTCAGCCTAAGATCCCACTGACAAACCATCCCCTTTAGAAAGTTCACCTGACATTCCTGAGCTGAGCTGCCCTGCCAAAGAAAACTCCTTCAAGGCTCATCTTGGTGCTGAGCTCAGCCCTGGTTGGGGGTTAGAGTGGTGTGAGGGGGATTACAGCCCACACATCAAGCCAAGGGCTAGAAGACCCTGGGGTTGCTCAAGTCCATCCTAGAATCATTTCCATATACTTGGCTAAATGAGAGGACTTGGATTCCAAATCCCCATTGGCCAGATCACCTGCCTGCACCCACAGGAGAAATCTAAGTCCCAGCAGAGGTATCAGGGATCAGCCAGGTTGGGAACCCAGATCTGGTAATCCATGCACCACCAGCCCATGGTACCTTCCTGCTGCATCCTGTATGCCACCCTTTCCCAACCAAACCTTCTCTTTAGTGAAGGGGGAACACTAAGCCAGCAGCTGTTGAGAGATTGAGAAGGAGTGTGCAGTCTTCCACATTAAAATAGAGGTAAAGGGAGACTGATTTAGTTCCACTCTCTTCATATCTCTGGATCTCTCCTCAAGCCAGTAATGTATTCCTGCTAATTGCTAATACACTTTAAAAAGTGTTATTTGACTCTAAATCACTTTTCTTTTTATACTTAAAATGTTTCCTCTCATTGGTTTTGAGATGACCCTGGAGTTACAGGCTTGGTTTTATTACTGTCAAGATGAGATAAACTGTGAAGATCTCATACAGCTTTTATTGGAACTGTTTTATTTATAAGAATTTTCCTAATGTCAGATTAATGTGACATGCCTGGCTTTTTTTAGGGTTGCATTTCTGTACTCTGAAACCCAGAATACTAGAGGAAGTGATCTTGAGCAGTGTAATACAACAGTTTCCCAGTTTCTACTTGCACACCTCTGGTAATGGAGAGCTCACTCTCTGCCAAGATGGCCCATCTCAGGTACAGTCTCTAACTCCTTTTCTACCCTCATGGACCCTGGCTCTGCTCTTTGGAATGAGGTAGGAAATCTCTCCACAGTCCAACTTACAATCCTCCTAGGGATCATTCACTGTTCTGAAATAGCCCCTTGCTATTACTAATACATGGAATCTAAAATATTTGATTCCATAAAAGTTGAAGGTGAAATTGTGATTACCAGGAGGAGGAAGAAAGGATGATAGAATTAAGAAGTTCTGAGGTTCTACTGCAGAGTAGACAATAGAAAGTAGTGCATATTGAGGTAAAATAGTATTGCATATATAAAGCCAAAAGAAATGAATTTTAATGGTTGTACCCTAAAGAATTGATTAATATTTGGGGGGGGGAGGAAAACATTCACCCCAATTTTCATATTACACAATCCATACTTATATTGAAACTTTACATAACAAATCTTTAACATATATATTTTATATTTTCACATTTCACATTTAAAATATTTTTAAGCAGGCATGAAAAAAATAACAAAAGTTTCAAAGGAACTTTCATACCACAGGAGGACACACTGAAAAGGCAACATCTATGAGAAATAGAATTTTTACCAAGCATGGAATTTCCTGGCACTTTGACCTAGGGAATCCAGTCTCCAGAATTCTTAGAAATTAATGTTTGATATTTTAGGTGTTTTTAAATGATATTATACTTATAGAAACTGGGTAGCATGTGAGTATTTTGCTACATTTTTATTATATATACAAATAAAATCCCATCTAACAGTTCATATTCTAAGCCACAAAGCCTGAGTTAAAGTGTAAAAGACCCGGTATTGTAAAGTTTCTAATCTACAAGGCCTGAGTTAAAAAGTAAAAGACCAGGTATTGTTAAGTTGCTCTGCTATCCCCAAAAACCTGAAATTCCTGTAGCTGTTAGGACAATACCCGAACTGCCCAGTAAATATTCTCACTGACTCCCTGGTTGTCTAATAACCTTGGACCCTGTGTAGCTTGTCACATAGGCATTCAGGCCCCAAAATCAATCAGTTTGAATGTGTACCCCGCTTAGGAGTGACCAATCACCCCCGCCCAATCTGTTCCCGCCAATGAATGTACTAATCAAGTCTAAGAATTGTTGTTCAATTTTCCCACGCCCCATGATGATTTGTTCTGATGCATGCAAAGCCCCCGCCCTCCCCAAAAGGTGTACTTAAGCACTGCTTGACCTCTGCTCTGGGCTCTGGGCTGCTCTCCCTTCTTGAGTGAGCCTGGAGCCTCAGCGCGCTGAATTGGATCCTCAATAAATCCCCTTCTGCCATTTGCATGAGTCAGTCTCTTGGTGGTCTCTTCCTCTGACATTCGCCGGACCCTTACAGTACAAACAAAGATGTTGTATCCACCGAAAACTAAAAAAAAAAAAAAATGTTAAAATTCTCTCTCTCTCTTTCTTAAAAAAAAAAGAACAAGCATTATTATTATTTTTTTGAGATGGGCGTATAATATATTGCCCAGGTTGGTGTTAAGCTCTCAGGCTCAAGGGATCCTCCTCTCTCACCCTCTTGAGTGGCTGGGACTACAGTGCAGGCCATGGTGCCCGGCTTCATGACAAACATTAATTTAAAATAGGTGAGTTCAAATAGGAGCATTCATAGTTTCATGATGAAGTCTGACATTCCCTGTATGTTGGTCTTGTTTGCAATTTTAACTGGAATGCTTAGGTCATTCGCATTTCCTGCAGCTTTTCATATGGTTGGGTTTAAAGTCTGCCATCTCGTTGTTTATTTTCTCCTCCTTCTCTCCCATCCCCTGTCTCCTCATCCTCCTGATGCATTTAATACTATGTACACAGAAGCAAAAATCCAGTGCATTAATCCAGTTAGTCGTGTTTTTATCACGTAGACAGTGGAGGATTCCTTCCTGGGCTGGAATCTCCAGATGTGCCGTGGATAACTGGAATACAGGGTTCCTGACAATATGAGTGTGGGCATGACTTCTATGGTGGTGAGTCTGGGAGGGTGGGTTTGAAATACAGAGCCATTTTCAGCTTGCGACCCTGTTTGCTAATAAGGTGGTTCTTGAAAAGCCACATAACCAGCCTAGCATGTTTCAAAGACCCAAACCTTTTCATGTGATACCTTCCTTTGAAGATGAGGTGAGAGGAGTGACGGCAGTCTTTTCATCCATCAGTCCATCAGAACTTCTGTGGATGCAGCTCAGGCCTGCAATCCCCCTGTTGTCACCCAGGGTGCCCCATGCGTGAGGCCCAGGCCCTGCTCACTCGGTTTCAGCAAACAAGGAGAGGCTCTGCTCAACTCCCCTGGATTAATTTCTCTACAGGTTCAGCAAACTTCACTTTGGTTTTTTGAAAATGTAATTGAAATTACACAAGAAAAGCTTTATCAGTTGACCTAAGTCTTGCTTTCAGAGCTCAGTGTAGAAAGAGTTTTCCTGGTATTTATAGGATGAGGTTGTGTGAGGTCATTAGAATGCTGTTTGCTTTCCTTGAGCTGTTTCTGTGGCAGTTAATGTACTGCTGGCTGAGCTTTGTTAGGGGTGTGCGATACCATAAGTGTGCACTTCCTGGTCTGTGCCTCTTGAGCCCTGTGTTATTCCAGATGTAGTTAGTGTAGTGTAGAATAGTTCTTGTGCCTTTAATGAAAGAATTTTAATATGTGAGACCCCCCAAAATGGGTGTTAGACTCCATCCATAGCTGCCTCAGCATGATGGATAAGTAGGAGAACCTGAAGAACTCCGTGCGATCTCACCAGCTCGGCCAGCCTGGTAGGTCACATAAAATGGAGAGCCACTCACAGAGTATCAGTATCATCTGCATGAGAAGGTCAGGCTGTTTGAGAACAATGCCTGTTTCCTTGGGGGTTGGGGAGACTGAGATGGTGGAAAAGAGTCAAGAACCATAAATCCAAGTTTACAGGGTCATAGCCAATCTCATTGTGTGTTGAAGGTAAAGTCTCAGGTTTGTCTTTATGCAACCCCGGCCAGAGACTTCACTTAAGAAAGACCAAATGCTTAGAAATGGTTTGAATGGTAAATTTTACACCATCTGTATTTTGCTACAATATAAAATCATTTGCGAATAAAAGAGGTGGCTGTGGGTTTGCACTGTTTTTTCTAATTCCTTGGGGAAAGGGCAGGTAGGAACTGAGGGCCACGCAGGGTTCAGTGAACTGTGTAGCATTATCACAGCCCTATGCTGGGGGGAGGGTTATCCCCAGTCCCTACACAAGAAAAGTCAGATTAAGAGAGGTCAGGCGTGCGCTCCACACACACACAGAGCAATTCAGAGTGAGAACTGAAGCCCACGTCTCTGCTTTTGCAAGTCCGTCCTCACCTCTCCACCCTAACAGAGCTAATTGCCTCAGATGTTTATTCAACCCAGTTGAAGGAGAGCAAGAATTTAGTACCTGAGACTTGGCACATAGTTTTGCAGGGGAAGTGAGAGTAAGAGGATTTCATCTGTCATGGAATATTTCACTCATTCATTAGACTTTTAATAGGAATCGGTGTGCCAGGCCTTGTTCTAGATACGGGTGATCCCCAGCCCTGAACAAGACAGATGCAATGTCTGCCCCCTGGGAATGACCAATTATGAAATTGCTGTGTAAACTCGCTTCATCCGTATGCAAGCATTTATTTGAAATAAAATGGAACTTTTAACCATTTCTGTTACTTACTGCTACCACCAGCTTTCACAGGAGCAAAATAGATAAATCCAGGAAAAGGTCTTTCTTTGCAAATCTGTAAACATGCAGATAATGAAAATAAAATGCAGTGGAGTCTCATTATTCTAATAGTTGTATAAAGTCCCTGTGAACACGGAGTTAGTCAAACTGCTCCTCAGGGAATCTAGGCTTGGATTTCTCTGAAACTCTAGCTGCAAGTTTGTTTTTGGTACTGGGAGTGAACCCAGAGGCACTTAACCACTGAGATACATCCCAGTCCTTTTTATTATTTTTCTTTTAAATTTTGAGACAAGGTCTCATAAAGTTGCTTAGGAGGCCGGCCTCAAACTTTTGATCCTCCTGCCTCAGTCTCCCAGATCTTGGGGCTTACAGGTGTGCATCACCACCACACTAATCTTGGCCACAAGAATTTTGTCTACTGATCAATATAAAACCTAGTTTTATGTATATTTTTTTAAAAATAAGGTTTACATTTAATATTTTAATATACATTTAAGATACATATGTTTTATTTAATATACATCATCAATTCATTAACATTGAATTTGTGGCCAGTGGCACTGTAAGTAAGGACTAAAAATTTATCTAACAAAGGTATTTCTCTGTAAGGAATACCCATGTTCCTGCACTCAGGGACATTAGACAGCTTCAGCACTACATGTGAGCCATTTAAAGAGTGAAATCACCAACAAAAATCACCAAAATGTAAAATAGCACTAAAAAAAAATTCACTAGGTGGACCACAGGAAGGACAGTGTCAGAGCTGAAATAAGGCCAGGCTGTCTCCTGTTCCATCTCTGCTGGGAATGTGTAGGGGGGAACTCAAAAATGTCATCGCTCTGAGTGTGTGTGAAGTTTTGCAAGAGCACTGTGCATGTAGATTGGGGTTAGAGATTACTCCTAGGCAGGTGCATCTGCAGTACAAAATCTGTGTATGATGGAGACTGCACTAAGCAACAGCAACGATTTCAGTAAAAAGTGGAATTACCAAGAAAAATATTGAATACTGCTCTGCAGGGTGGAGGTGCGTGCTGGGAAGGTGCCAGGTGGGTTCTGGGAAGGTGCCCGGTGGGTGCTGCTGATTGGGTCACGCAGGGTGTCTGGGAAGAGGCCTCCTTGGAGCCTGGCTCTGAATCACAAGGCATCTGTCCTGTGAGCTCCAGGGGCAGGGCGTCTGAAGTGGGGACCCGCAGGGCAAAGGCCCCGAAGCAGGTCACGTGGATGCCTGGGATGGGGAGGGGGTGCAGGCTGGTCACTGGGGCCTCATAGGTGGGGCAAGGGCTTATTCTAAGTGAGCTGGGGACATGGATGACCACAATGTGAGTGTGGCCTGTGGCTGGCTTTGGGAACAGGAAGTCCAGTTTTTTTCACTTCTGCCCTTGCACAAGGGTCCCCCGCATCCCCCACCATTGCCCTTCCTTGTTTTCCCAGCAAATCCCCCAGGGTCCTTCCCTAGGTGAAGCTCTGCACACTGACCACTGCCTCGCAGGTTCTCCCCACTTGCGGGCGCTGCCTGGCTTGTGTTGGTGGTGCCTCCTGGTGTACGTGTCTGTCAGTGTCATGCCATGAAACCCGTTTCCTCGCCATCCTCGCTGGATGGAAGGTGGCTTATGACTCCTCTCAGTGTCCTGGATATAGTGGCCCCGTGATGGGTGGGGGACACCAAGCTTCTCTGTGCTGGAAGGATCTTATCAGCCTGGGACCCGCATCCAAGGAGGATGGACTGTGAGCAAGTGCCATTGGTCTGGGGACACCTGCAGGCTGGGGAGGGCAGAGAAGGCTCCGCCTGCATGTTGTCTAATGAGGAGTAGCAGGACAGTCTGAGCACCCCTTATCTTAAATGCCTGGCCTAACTATAAGAAGATATCTTGGGGGTGGAAGACAAGTCTCAATGTGAAATTCATTTGTTTCGTGAACACTTACCCACACAGCCTTCGGGTCATTTCTACGGTATTGTCAGTGCACCTGAGATCAGCTGTGGACCTTCCCACTTGTGACTTCATGTCCGTTTTCAAATTCACATGTTGGAGCATTTTGGCTTCTGTATTTTTGAATTGGGATGGCTCAACCTGCACCTGCCAGAAGATAAAGGACCCAGCCAGAGGAGCTTTTACAGTCCTTGGTGACTCTTAGTGTCTACAGTTTCATGGAGCTGTGTCGGCAGCTCGAACCCTGCAGGATGGGGCAAGGTGAACAGAAAGGCAGTGGACTTGACCACCTGGTGGACCGTCAGTCACCCAGCACTGCTGCTGTATGCCAGCCATGCCTCGTTAACCAGAAGTTTGCTTCCCTCCCTTCTATTTCTTTTAATTCTGGTCAAGGCCAAGGGTTGGGCATGGGCTTCATTCCACCTCCTGCTTTGGTTAAGAAACAGACTGCAGAAGAGTTTCTTTGATTTCATAGAACACCATTTCTGTGTTGTATTTGTTAAACGTCCTTCAGCCAGTTGGGTGGAGGTGGGAAAGTTAAATGTGCCTTTTCCAATATCCTCTGGATTTTTAATGAGCTGCGATGTGTCTTGTCACTTTTTCTGCCCATAGCTATTGTTTCGAGTCACTGTGTTCTAGAATTCTTTTCTTTTCTGCAGAAAAGTGATTGATTTCTTTTACTTTTCAAGATGGCTTCCATTTGTCTGAATTCATGATCCAGATTTAGTATAATACAGGGTTTATGAGACACCTTTTCTTTTTTAAATTGAAAAGCCATGGAATCAATTTATCCAGTGATATAGCTGTGACATATTTCTCTGAGAAGGAACATGTTACCACAAAGACTGGGCTTCTTTCCTTTGTGGGAAGTTTTCAAATGTATCAGTATTTAAAAATTGTCTTTGTGTTATCCAAATGTGTGGGAGAATGATTTTTTTAAGGAGAAAAAAAACGTGTTCTAAATAAATCTTAGTCAATTTTTTAATGGTGAATTTCATATTATGAGTCTTTTTTATTTTTTAACAAGTTGAATGCTTTTACTAAACACTGTAAAAACACAATCATAAGCTACTGTGTCAAGAAATAGGAGTTCTTAGAACAGTGAATTGTTTCATAGCTCTGTGAGAGCAGTAAGTCTGCATGCTAACAGTCCTTTAAACATAATGAAGGACAGAAGTGGAGATTTTAACTCTTTGATTGCCAGCTTTTGACACCATCCAACTGTGGTTGAATTTAGTGGGATCAGATAATTGACTAATTTTGCAAAATATCTTTAAAAATATGAGACAATAGCTGACTCTAGTTAAACTTCTCCTTTTATACAAACACTGTAGTTCAGTTGTGGCAAGCACCTTGATGGATTAATACCCCGGTTTTTCAACCCTGGAGGGTAGAGTCCGGACCTCCTGAAACAGCAGAGCCAGTTGAAGAGCCGGTGTCTGAGGATAGCTCTGCTCTACCGGACGTTTGAAAAAACCATGGGTGTGGGGTGGTGGCAGCTCCAGACCATGGACTAGATGGGAAACTGTGGCCCTGTCCTCACCCAGCTATCCTCCACGTGCCACCCATCACAACATCATAGCACAAAGTCATGTCATTTTGAGGACCAGGGGAGCATCTCAGAATATGCAGGATACTAAGAGTAATTGCGTCACTCCATGACAAGTTCAGATCCACACATAATCTGTTAGAGAGCTTCTGCTGTCAACTTGATGATTTTATGAACACGTTGTGTCTTTACCGACAGAAGACCAAGACCTTTGTTGCTATGGCAGAAGACGGGCAAACCCTATCATTCTTTTTTTTTTTTTTTTTAAATGGTGCTCGGGATTGGACTTAGGCCTCTTGCATGCTAAGCAGGTCCTCTTTCAGTATGTTACACCACTTGTCCCTGTTTCTTTCTTTAAATAAAATGCAATGTCTGGGTTGGGATCTGGGTGATGTGTGACTTTACAGAAAACACATAAAAAAGGTCACATCTGGCCTTGAGGGTTTCAATTTGAGAATCTAAGGGAGGCTGCTTAAAAGATTGTGTGGAGTGAAATGGATCCTTATCTTTGCGATGTGCCACCCATGGTCACAGCAGGAGTGTGTCTCACACACGCGCATGGACACCCTCTGTGTATGGCGCTGTGCAGGCCAGGATGGAGCCATTGACCTTCTTCTTGAGATGCAGATGAGGTTTCCTCATATCATCCTTTCATAGATTTCTGGAAGGCTCAAGCCTGCTTCCTCCCCACCCATGTCAAGAGGTCATTGACTGTCTAGCAGTCTTCTGGACACCTGTTGCCTTGCCTCTGTCTCCCACGAAACCTGTCACCTCCTGCCCTCTGGGCCTTCCTCGTTGTCTTTTGCTCTATTTAAACATAAACCTTAGCCTCCTTCTCATGGTTTTTACAGAATAAAACCAAATCACACAAGTATGGGTTTTGCAGAGGTTTGGCCAGAGCGAGGGCCTTAGGACCACAGTGATCCCGCTGATTGACAGATGCAGGCTGAACGTCCCTGTCTTGATCTTAAGGCTGTCTTTTCTCCTAGACTTGGCTTTGCTAATTTCCTGGATTTTCCCTCTGTCCTCTTTATCTCTCCCTCTTGCCCCTTTGTTCTCAAATTTCCACACCATTTTGCAGAGAGGTTCAGCCACAGAGTTTGTTGGCTTTCTCTCCTGCCTCCCCTTGCCCTCAACTGGCTCATAAAGATATTTTCCTAAATAATGTCAGCTCTCTCCCCAAAAGCAACTCTGAGATCAGCTATAATGATACTTATTTTCCCCACAATAAATAAACTGGACGTGCAGAATACTCTCTAGTTTTAAGCCTATTAGCTCTCCTTCTCTCTCTCGGAGTGTATCTGTTGGTTGATATTTTTTTTGGTTTTATATTAAAGCAGGCTTTGATGACTTTGACCATCCATGCCTGGGGGAGGAGGGTATTGGTGCTCACTGACCCAGCTGCAAAGTGGGAAAGTCGTTCTGGCTACTTCTCATGCTTTTCCACATTATGGCACACATCAAATGTTTGTAAGAGACACTTGCAAGGGTGAATGGATAAGGTTGCTAGTGGCCAAAGATCCCTGGCCGAGGGATTCCCTCCAGCTCTGGCCACTCTGACTCTATCCAGCCAGTGCAGGACCATCAAGGGGGTAAATATGGAAGTGCACCTGGAACCATTGAATAGCCACCTGTTGGGATGCTTTGGATTACAGTAGCCCCGTGCAAGCCAAGGTAAACCAAAGCAGCTCCCCATCTGCTGGGCCCTATTATTTCCAACTGTGGAACTCCACAATTCACAAAGCCAAAGCCCTGTTTTATAATATTAAAATTACTAGATTTTATTTGATCGTGATAGTTCTAAAAGACCATATTATGAATGCAGCCTGTGAGTGCACTTGGGTGTTGCTATTTTAACCCTGCACTCATGGATTATTTTAATGAGCTGGATAATTCAAGGGGGCTTTGGAACATCTGTGGGAAAAGTCACCTGAGCACGTGGATGGTTAATGCCCAAGCTCACTTTCAATGCTGTGGTGTGCAGTCATTTGTATGTTTCATTCACTTGTTCATTCTAGAAGTTTGGGCTGAGTTTCTGGTATATGGTAAGGAGAAAAAAATAAAAAGTAAGTCATAGTTGTCCTTCTGGGAACCTGAAACTCAAACCTGGCCTCAAACCTGGCCTCAAATGGGGAGACACTTTCTGGATATTTGAAACACTGATGTTAGGGATGAAAAAGTTCCTGGTTGATTGTTGAAGTAATAGCTTATAGCAGGCAGGGGTTCCTCACACAGGTGCTCAGGGTGAGGGGGCACAGTTAGCAGTGAAGCATGACTTGAGCCCATCTTCCAAAGATGTGTAGGACTTGGAATAGCTAGAAGTACCCCAGATGTGGCTTCTGGCAGAGCATGGTTTAGTTTGAGAAAGAGCTTGTTTGAGGATTGATTATCTTCCTGTGGGAAACAGGAGAAAAAAGACTTTTTTCCTAGGTAAAGTTTTATTTTTAATTTTGGAAGTGCTGGGGATTAAAACCAGGGGTGCTCTGACACTGAGCTCTATTCCAAACCCTTTTTATTTTATTTTGAGAAGGGCCTTGCTAAGTTGCTAAGGCTGACCTACACTTGCAATCCTCCTGCCTCAGCCTTCTTAGTCACTTGGATTATGAGCGTGCACCACTGCACCCAGCAAAATTATATATATTTTTAGTAAAAAGAGAATAGGGAAGAGATGATCAACCAATGCTGGCATAATTCTAGTATAAAGCATTCCAGCATAATTTACTCACTAAATATTGGCAAAGGGTTGCATTTTAGCTGTTCAGATGGGTGGTTATTGTTCTAATAATGAAGAACAAGTGTCTCTAAATTGTTATCTACTGAGAGAACAAAAATAAGAGCAAATATGCATTTTTAAGTTCCTGTAAATATTTTATTTGTTCACAGCCAGTACCTCTATTGAAAGGAAACTCTTTAGCTACTTCTGGGACGTTTTATCTTGTTCGATGTGCTGCAAGTTCTGATTGGTGACACCAGAACTAAGTCGTCCCTTCCATCCTAATCCCAACCTGGAGCAACTGGTGAACAGGTTATTTGTTTTCTTTTGTTCTCAGAATTACTTTCAGGTCTGCCCTAGAAATGACCTGAAACTGAGTTTTGGATTCCCCTGGGCTCAGGGGCCCAGACTCTTTTAAATCCCTAGAAAGAAATGCCTAAATTCAGGTTGGTTCTTTCTTGAATATCCTAGTCAGAATAAATTCATGAGTTTTGAAAATTATTTTACTTCGGAAAATTGTTCAAGAGTTACATTGTGTACATGGCAGTGAGGGTGGGTAGGGAACAAAAAAGGAAAATCTCTTATATTTTTATGTTTTTAATCAGTAGGAAAGTTAAAAATGGGGGAGAATCTTTTACCAATTTAAAGGAAATGGACTCATACCCATTAAGCAGGTCGAACTTGCTTCAGAAGCATTGCAGTGTGTTTTGTAGCCATAAATCATTTCTTGTACTATTGGCTAGTTCCAAAAATCCAAATCAGTCACACAAAAGCCAGTAATTCAGTTTATTATCCATTGTTCACCACATTGGCTACTCATTCATTATTCACTCAATCTGGTTGCTCTTTCGGTGGTCCACACCTGCTAACTGACTGGGTAGGGCAGCTTGAGAGGGCGAGGCTCTAGTATGGAAAGGAGGCATTTCCATGTACAAATGGGTCCATATTTTTTAGTTCTTCTGTTAGCTGCTTGGGTTTGCCTGGCAGATAAGTGTGTGGTGTGATGCGCCCCTCACTTCTTTCTGTTGTCACTGACAATAGATTGTTGTCTGTGTCCTTCTGTTAGAACTTCCTTTCTCGTTTGTATAGACACTGACTTATTCAACCACACTGGTGCCCGCGTACTGAGTAACCTGTCTTCCTGCTCCGTGCTGGATCCCACATGTCCATGATCTGTGATCATCTGGCTCCTCCTCATTCTTAGACATTGTATTTGGTGGAATGCTGTGGATGTTTCACCATGTGTTTAAGGAGTTTCCTTTAAAAAGTGCAGCAAGACTGAGCCAGGTGGCACACACCTGAAATCCCAGTGGCCTGGGAAGGTGAGGCAGTTTGAGGCCAGCCTCAGCAACTTTGCAAGACGCTGTCTCAAAAAAAAAAAAAAAAAAAAAAAAAGAGCTAAGAGCTGAGGATGTGGCTAAGTGTTAAAGTGCCCCAGGTTCAATCCCCAGGACCAAATAAATAAATGAATGAATAAATAAAGCAGCAAAACTGATTAGATCTCATAACTGAATTAAACTTAGAGAAGGCATTTAGTGTTTGATTTATTTGAATAATTCCACAAGCTCACGAAGGGGTCTCAGGTTTGCAAATGCGGTAAAACAGGACATTTTTCACATTGAACATCTGAAGCGAGCATCACATAAAGCTGTGACCGGAGAGGAGAGGCTGTACAGTGGCTGTATGAAGGCTGAGGCAGCTTGGGCTTGCGGTCATTTTTATGGGTACCCCATGGAGGAAACTGGCATCCGTTGCCTCTGTCCTGTGTGCCTTCAGCACCGAGTGTGCTCCATGGTAAAGGACCACTTCCCTGCTGCTTGCATTCCAGAGCACCCTGCAGGTGTGGTGGTGTCCAGGGACCAGAGGAAGCTGCCCACCTGGGCATCTTTTATTTAGGAAATATCATGGTGAGTAGACTGGAGCCACTCTTCCTCGCTTCCAAGACCTCAGCCCTGGTTTTCTTCCAGCAACCAATGACCTTGACCTCTAGGTCTGCCTATTTATAGTCAAGTGTGGCTTAATGATGTGATGGGCTGTGTGAAACACATTCTTGGGCGATTCTGTCACGTGAACCTTATGGAGTGCAGTTACGCAAAGTCAGGTCTGTCCTGGATTGGAAGCTGTGGTGTGGTGCATGATTGTAGAAAGGTTTGATTCTTAAAAATAATATTGATCTGGATGAGAAATTTCAAACTTATCTGTTCAATTTTACATAAGCATCATTATGTAAAATAACTGGAAGATCAATTTTTGTGCAATGAGAATAATATATATATTTATTTTGGTCTCTAAGATGAGTGAGAACTGTTGTAACAAAATAGATTTATTAGAAAATCAAATTGCCAAGAAGAAAATGTAGTGTGTATTATCCAGTTAGGAGTTTATGAAAAGTCAGTCCCTTTTGTAATCTAAGAAATAAAGCCTCCTCCAGAGGCAGACTTCCTTTTAGCTCGGGAATTACGCAGTGGGAGAGGACGCTTTTTGTTCAAGGCTTATAGCGGAGCCTGCTCCTTTGCTCTGAGTCCACCTGGCTGGGATTTGTGTGACAGCATTGGTGGGCACTATGCGACCTTGTAGGCTGTGACTCCTATTCCTTTCAAAGGGAAGGAAAGTGGGTCAGTGGGAAGATAAAAGTTTAATTTCTCTGAAGTAGAGGAACTTGAAAAAACTATAAAGTACCTACCTGAACTTGGATGTTTCCCTGGGAATTGTAGCTAAGTAATTTAAAACAGAAGGGCTTATTTTGAAGTATAGAATATCAGCACTAAGATAAACTTGTAAAATAGGAAGCCTCCTGAAGAGAATGGAGAATTTTACACCATGCCCCCAGGCAATCGTCAGCCCAAACAAACTGTGGAAAGAGAGGAAAGTGGAGCTAGCTCGGAACCAGTGGGAGAGGAGAAAATTTGAGAATTATGTACACTTGGTACAATTCTCTGTGGATCGCATGGTAGACTAAGGCGGTGTGGCTGAAAGCACGTCCACGGCTGTCTTAGGGCACTTACCTCCACCTGCAGGAAGCCCAGAACTCCCTGTCACAGTGAGGCTCCCCCATGATTTGGCCTGGTTCCCACAATTTCCTGTTGTCTTTCTGAGCCAGGTTTATTTCCCGGGGAAGACACAGCTCATTGAAGACTTGGTTAATTCAAGAGAGAAATGGCAGAAATATTGCACCTCATCAAATGTTTTTGTTTTAGACTCATTTCTTCCCATCATGGTTTTGTGGGAGGCTTATGCAGCAATACCATTTTGACTTCTCTTTTCTGCATTCCTTACACAGAAAAAGGCCACCTTAAATTTATTGTTTTTGTCTAGTTAATTCTGGTGTGCTTAAGAATTCCGTCATTTCTCCAATGATAATCTATGAAGCACCTTCTAAGTGCCCAGCACATTATTATGGATTAATCCTTTCCAATCATTTATTTGATTTACTTAGATTTATTTATTTATTTTCAGTCCTGAGAATCAAACCCAGGACCTCCTGCATGCTAGGCAAATGCTCTACCAGGGAGCTACATCCCCAACCTTATTTGTTTTTTAAAGATGCTTATTAATAGAATTTTAGGGTGGAGTTTTTCCTTTACCAGTTGCTTGTTTATTTTAAGAGGAGTTATATAGTTTCCTTGTCCCTATGCCACCCACCCTTAACACTGTTAAAGGCGCTGCTATGAAATTTAAATGGAGGGCCCTCCTGGTTCTGGCCAAACACTAGCCCAGTGGCTCTCTGATAACATTGGCTTCTAATGAATAGAATAAATCTACGTGAAAGTGTTTGTTTCAGGGAGAGAAACAGAGTCGGAATTTATTTTTCAGGAGATCTGCTTGGAGAATGTGCCCCAGGCCTGCTGTGTCCCTATGTGGGGGCCTCCCCAGAATCATCCCTCTTTCCTGTTTGATTTTCCTAAAGGTAGGAAGGGTGGACTTGGGTAGACTTGGAATGTTTTGTGATAATGAAAAAAATAATTCACAAAATTATTATTATCATTTACCTGCTGCATGCGATCACCTGTCTGACTCAAGCCACTTGGCACCGACAGACCAGGCAGAGTTTTGCTCTTGGTTAGGGTAAATCGAGGCAGCCCTGAAGTCCTGGGCCTGCCCTTTGCTACAAGGCATTGTCTGCATGAAAATGAGTTCATATTAAGCAGCTCAGCTTTCGAATGTTAATGGAGGAGCCCACCTTGACTTCCAGCAGTAGTGTACGTCACTGCAGTTTGTGCGATGCACCCTGTCCTAATATTTCCTCCTCCTGGCTTCTCCCCTCCCAGTGATTGCCTTCTCCACCTGTGTCCAACTTTCTCCTCTCTGCTCATATGTCATTCTTCCAGGATCTGTAGAGTGTCCAAGTTCTCACAGCTCACTTAGAAATGCACTGAGTCCAGAGGGGCCCGTGCTGACTTTTCCTTAGTCAAATGAATTTCAAATTTACAGACTCTCACCGGGAAAGGAGGGAGAGGGGGAGAAAGAGGAAGGGCCCACCTCCAGCAGAGGAAGGGGCTGCTGCTTTTTCTGCAGGAGGTTGTCACCTTCAGGCTCTCTGTCACTGTCTGGAGGTGAACTCTAAGCTGAGTGGTGCAGAGATAAATCAGCTTGAATCCGGCACAGTGAGACAGGAATTTGGCCAGCGCTCTGTGACAGCTTGTGGCCAAGGGAGAATACGTAAATTCACCAAATTCCCAGGCATTTTATCCCTAGAAAAGGAGAATTGGGGCATCCAAGAGTCTTGACCTTCCCTTGAGGCTGAATCTCAGCTAGTGCTTGTTTTCACCAACACAGTTTGAGTCTCATACTTGGAAATAATGCTGAAATTAAAAACAACAACAACAAAAAAAAAAAACCTCTCCACTCTTACCATATTCTGATGGGAAATTTGTGGAAGGCTAAAGTCTAATCTGAAAGCAAACAATGCTTTAAATAAATATGTGCAGCATCATTTAATAGTGTTTATAACTCGAGCATCCAGGGTCTGGTCCTAATAACCCACAGGGGAAGGCGTCCCAAGGCCTCCTTCCCAATCTGGCTCTGACTCAGAGTTTATCTGTACTAAGTTTTCCGTCTAAAAGTCGGTGGCATTGTTTACACTCGTTCTGAATAAACACAGCCATAAACTTCCCCTTCAAGTGAGGCTTGCGTCTTAATCTGGATGGTGGCCTGTCCCCCAAGCCTTTCCTGCAAGGGGTCACAGAATTCCATTTTGCAGTGTCTTCTAGAGGCCCTACTGTGTGTTCAGTCTCACTGTGTTCTTTTAAGGAGAATGATAATAATAAAGAAAACATAGCCCCAGACAAAGTTGTAGCCCTTTATGGGAAGTGAGTCAAGTACACATAAATTAAGACACTCATTGAAGAAAATCTTATACATCTATGGTAGAATGTCATGATGTCACATGTGAAATTCAGCTCAAGCCGATATATGTGCTTTGTGGTCAAGAAGAAGAAAAATAAGCCGGGGCTTTAGTTGTTATGGGAAGAATTGATGGAATAAATTGAACCTAGATGGTCCTTGCAGAATGTGTTCCCTCTTTGGTTGCAGGTTTGAAGAGGGGAACCAAGAAAATTTGCAGGGAGCTTATCATTCAGGGATTTGCATGACTATAGGGATGCTAGATCCATCCCGGCCACCCTAGGCTGGGTCCTGGGTATGGAGTCCCCAAGTTAGGCAGCCCTGCCTCAAACTCTGATCTGTTTCTCAAATAGGATATACAAATTTCATTATTTTTTTCCTTTGTGTGCATGACATGAATAATAATTAGGTAGCACTCAGATTTTATTTGGAAGGTGAGGGGTCTAAAAGCAGGGTCCCCAAGAGAAGTCATTGAAAGGTCTTGGTGTGTGAGCTTCCAGAAGAGAGGATTAAGGACAAATGTGATAGATGTTTTAAAACCTTGAAAAGACATTTTTTTAAATGTTTTTTTTTTTAGTTGCCAATGGGTTTTTTAAATTTTTTTTTAATCTATATGTGGTGCTGAGGATGGAACCCAGGGCCTCACACATGCCAGGCAAGCAGGCGCTCTCCCAATGAGCCACAACGCCAGTCCAACTTTTTTTTTTTAAATAGAAAATAATTATTGTAGACCAACCTGAGACACAGAATTGGGCCTGTTGAGTCACCATGTAGGAATCCAGATCAAATAGAGCTTTCTGACCATTAAACTGCTCAACAGCTCTGCTTTTCAGAGGAGTGAGTCCTGCTTCCCCGGAGGCACTCAAGAGAAGATGGACGTCTGGAGGGCCAGCTGGGGTGGCAGGGTCAGACCGAGGAGGCGCCGAGATTCTTTTCCAATTGAGGCATCTTGGTCACTGAGTCTGTGTCCAGGGAATGCAGGCAAGCAGAAATTAGCCACTTCTAGGAGGAGGAAGTTATGTGTGAACAAACATGGCGCGGGAGCTATGAGCTGGAGGTGTGTGTTTCAGGACTGTGCGTGGGGTGGGGAAGAGCACGAGGTGTGACAGAGACCTGGAATGTTCTGTGGGACAGTAGGGACCATCCTGCTTCCCGTCCTGGAGAAGGGCCCTGGAAGCCAGTGCTTGACAAAGCTGCACTTTCTGTATTTTGCCAGAAGCTGCAGGAGGGGGAGATTCCAGGCCTTTGAGGACCTTTGTTCTTCTGGGAAACAGAAGGAAAGAGCAAAGCCAGAATTGAAGGGAAGAACCAATCTGGGTTTCCTCCATATCGGCCCTGAGATAGAATCCTCCCAATCATTAATGCACGGGTCGGTTCAATTAGCAGACCAGAATCAAGAATTTACACCTGGGTCTTTCACTTCAGCTGACCAGTGGCCTGAGAAGAGTCATTGACATTCCTTATATGCTAATTCTCCTGCAGGATTAGTCCCGTTTGGGAAAATGTTTACAAAACAGTCTGACTGCCCACCGCCTCACGCAGACTGCCTTGTGTTCACACCACACTATAATCATTCTTATTCTTGAGGTTAGTGTTCTCCATTGAGAGGTGCATGCAGTTTAGTGTTTCCTACCTTAAGGATATTTTTTGTCTTACAGCAGCATTCTGAAAGTGGCTTTCTTTCTTGGGAGATGTTCTTTGAAAGATTGGCAAATCATTCTAGAATTTGTTTTAATATCACTCCACCAAGGGAAGGTGAAAAATAAATAATATTCAGGATTATCATTCCTATTTCCTAGCCTGATCTAATATCTGGAATATATTGAAAACACTTTGGCCTCTTCTATTTATAAAGGACCATAATGGTTTTAGATTGGTGCCGTCCTGAGGTACTCGTTTTTCTTTTTCTTTTCCTATGGAATTCTCTGAACAGGGCTTTCCTGAAAAGAATACATTAAGACTGTCAGAATGATTCTTTTCAGCAGATTAAGCCTTGCAGATATCCTTTGTTGAGGGGGAAAATGCATTATTCTGAAAGTTCTTCTGATCTTCAGGAAGACTGAAAATTTCAAATGCTCTTCCACCATTTGAACTTCCCTACAAGAAAATCCCAGATATATTTATTTTCTGGGTTATAATAATTCAGGCCTTATTGTATTTCAAAATGTGAAAAGATGTGTCTTAAGGAAAAATTAACTTTTTATATATTCCTGAAAGATGACCCGCCCCCCCACTACTCTTGAAAAGCAAAAATCAGAGCGCCCCATTTCTGTTTTTCAGTGAGCTCTCTTTTGTACCTCGACAGTCCCTTGGATAAAGTGATGTGCACGTAGGGCAAAACTGTCCTGGATTATCATTGCTTACTGTGTGTCAGTGACATGGTTCAGGTATTCAGGGAGCTCTGGTCGGCAGTGTCCTAAATGGGACCCCACTATCTCAGGGACAAAAGCAGCTTCCATGCATTACAGGAGGAAGAGGGGGACATTCCTCAGAAGGGGCTGCTTTCACACGTATGGAGATTCCTGCCTTGCCCACCGGCTGACGGTGCCTGAGAGGACTTTTTGATTTATAGGAGCTTATAACATATGCTGTGCTTTGTCCCCAAAGCCACAGACCTGCTGTTAACAGGGAATGCACCCTGAGTTTTTCTGGTGGTCAAATTTATAAAAACCAAACGCTAATCTCTTTTAGGAGGCTTCTCAAAGACGGAGTCTGTTAACTCCGTTCGGACAATGTCTAGCGGAGGGCCACATGTTGACAAGCCTCATAAATGTCTTTGTTGCTGTTGGTGAATGAAGGATGGTTCCTGGAAGAGCCTGGGGAGCTGCAGGTTTTTTTTTATGATAGGTAGGAGGAGAGCTCACAGATGGGGAGGGGAAAGATAGGCGGGTGGGTCAGGGATGAGTTTTGGCAGATGCTACTGTTACTCATTATGAAAAAGAGAAAAAAAAATAGCTCCAATTCTTTGCAGTGGTGTCCTAGCCCTCTGCTGGGAGACACATTCACGACTGGAGGTGTTCAGGACTTCACTGTGAAGAGGGCGCGTTCTTGGTGGCTGGGCATTCTGACCCTGGCTGTCGCCCCCCCATCTGTTCAGTCCCTCCCCTTCCTCTCCCTCCCCACTCCTTCCCCCCCTTCCTTCCTTCCTCAATACTATTCAGTGCCAGCTTCTCTTCCAGGCTGGACAGATCTCATTCTTTTCTTTCCTGTAGCTGGAAGCCGTTCAGGGCAGGTGGAAAATCATCCCATTTCCATTAGGAGCCAAGTTCATTCTTGAGTGGACAGGCTACAGAAAGTAGTTTCTAATGTGGATTTTGCATATTTTAAGTAGTATCAGATACTGAGAACATCTTGTCTAAAGAAGGAGGAGTTTTATTAATGTAGTTTTTACTGTATTAAAACATATATATATATATATATATATATATATATATATATATATATATATATATATATATATATATATAATTTTTTTTGGTTGGGAAGATGTCTCAATTTGGGCAGGAAAAGATAGAGCATGGATTCCAGAATGCATCAGTGATATTGTTAAATAATCCTTGAAGTTGCAAGAAAAGTGGAGTACCTCTCTCACATGGTTCTTTGCAACTGAGCTAAAACTCTATTCTGCACAAATATACCTTTGAAAACTTAATTAAGGACTGAGAGGTCTTTTGTTGCCAGTCAGTGGTTAACCTGATTCTGGTTTTTGTAGAAAAAAGATGGCTTCCAATTGAAGAAAGAAAAGACAGACTTTGTTATGGTTTTAGAAAAGATTTTGCTTGCAACAATCATTAGATTTTAATGTCCTTATTGCTATAGTTTGAATATGTTCCCCCAAAGTTCATGTGTGGGAAATGAATCCCCAAATTGATATATTTTTGGTATTTGGAGGTGAAGTCTGGTGGAGGTAATTGGAATGGGAAGTCACGAGGCGTGGCCCCCCACCATGCCATTAGGGGCTTTTTAAGGAGCGGAGGAGACCCAAGCTGGCATACCTGCTACCTCGCCATGTGCTGCCCTCTGCCACGAGATGCAGCATGAGGCCCTCATCAGACGCTTAGAGACACCAACACTGTGCTCTTGGAGCCTCCAGAACCATGAGCCAAATAAACCTCCCTTCTTTAAAACTTACCCAGTCTGTGGTATTCAGTCATAGCAACAGAAAACGGACTGAGGCACTTGTTTTAAAAATGCTTTTCTTTGTCATGTGCTTCCTAGAGCTGTGGTGAGTGGGCACTCTCTGTGTTGAGCAGCATGTACACTGTCCAGCGCATCTTCTTGTAACGTGAAGCCTCTTGCCTGAACTCTGTCCGTCTCCAATGCAGTACTTCTTAGGGCAGTTTTTAACTCTGTCCAACACACTGGGTGGCATTGGGGCCCTCAGAGTCACAGGTGGAGACTGTCACCTGCAGCAGCCCTCCGCCCTCCCTGGTGAGGCGACCTCCTTCAGTTCCAGGCCCACTTTTTCCCAGCCTTGGCTTGTGCCCTTGGCCTCTGAAGTTGTCCAGTGACCGTCATCAACATGTCCCGCCTCGAACCTGGCTTTTCTTTCTGACTAATGTGACTCCATACTGCCTCTGGACAGCTGGGCCTGCAGGACCATCCAGGGAACCCCCTTCCTTTCCCTCCGGGTCTGATCCTGAGTTCCCGCAGGCATCAGAGGCGAGGCCAGGCTCTGCTCTGCTGTCACTTTAAGTACAGTTCAGAGGGCCGTCTTATCCCTGGGTTCCACATTCACGGACTCCACAATCACACATGGAAAATATTAATAAGAGTTGCAAATGTATTGAAGAGTACAGACATTTCTCTTATCATCACCCTCGAAACAATGCAATATAACTGTTAAAACTCTTGATATAACATCTGCATTGTATCAAGTATTTTAAGTCTCTAGAGCTGATTTAAGTATACAGCAGGGTGTGTGTAGATGCTCAGATAGGATGTCAATATAAGGAACACGGAACAATCCCCTGAGGATCCCAGGGACAGTTGTGTGGCTGCTCTGGGGAAGAGAAGCCATTGTCTTTAGAAACCTGGTATAGAGGGTCTGCAGGAAGAGGCCGCTGACCCGGGCAGTGTTCTCTGTTATTCATCTAATAGTGGATCATTCACTACCTAGTTTGTGTTGTGTGTAGTTCTAGGTGCCAGGAACACAGAGTGATGGGAACAGTCACTGCCCTAAAGAAGACTATGTTTGGCCAGAGAGACTGGCAATAATGATAATAATAAAAATACAATTTGTTATCAGGTAATAATATATGCTATGAAGAAATACAGTAGCCAAGCATGGAGATCGAACTGTTACTGGAGTGCTGTTTCAGATGGGGTGGCCGAGGTGACTTCCAAAGGGACGTTTAAGCTGCCATCCTATGCAGAAAGATTCTGTGCAGGCAAGGCCCCCTCACTTGCCCTCTGATGCTCATGGAGTATCGTGACACAGGTGAAAAGTTTGGAACCTGGGGAGGGGGGCAGTGCAGTGGTCCTCCAATCACATGAGACATGTTCCAAGACCCCAGAGAATCCTGAACTCCATAACCCTGTATTTCCTGGACATCCATATCCATCGCAAAATTTGACTTGTAAGTTAGCCACAGTGCAGGACTAACAGTAACAACTTCTAATAAATCAGAACATTTATGAGAATGGACTGTAATGAAAGTTACGTGAAAGGGGTGTCTCTTGAAATGGGCAAGACAGATGCTGATGTGATCAGGCTGCAGGGAGCTGGACCCAGGGAGGACACAGGAATGACGCAGTGCTGTGCTCACTTGCTCCGTGTGCACCATCACCAGTTGCTGGGAACTGCTCTCCACAGCTCCTCTCTGTCCCACAGTCCCACAGCACACACATCTATGTGCTGTGCCGCCCAGCTCCACGTTCAGGCCATTTCAAAGTTCTAAGAGGTTTGGAGAGAGGTGGACAAGGTACAGCCAAGTGACAGGATGTTCCCTGTCAGTTACATGGCCCTGTGGGGGAATCCCAGAACCCCAGAATTGTGGGAAATCCTCTGAAGCTCCAGGTCCTAGTTTGGAGCTTCCCTCCATCTGAGAGGTTTGTAGAATTCCCTGAACCTTAGAGAGCGAAGAAAATGGACTCCTGTGTTCAGAACCTTCAAATGTCAGTGTCCACCAAGAGCTTTGCCAGCTGCCTTTCCACAGTCTTCTCATTATCTTGGACAGGGTTTTTCATGCTGTACTGCACTTTACTGAGTAAATGTAGGGACAGATGGAGGTGGCAGGCAGAGAAGAGCAAGAGATGACATTGCACTGGGAGCTCTTCACAGGAGTGGTTCATCTGTCGGCTCCCTGGGGAGATGAGCACGTGATTGGCATGTGGAATTGCCACCCAGTGGAGCCTGTGGCATGAATAAGGTAAAGCCAAGCTTGCATTTCTCTGGGAGGATTTGAAATACAATTCTACACTCCATTAAGAGACCTGCACTCTAGCTGGGCGTGGTGACCAATGGACACCTACAATCCCAGCAATTTGGGAGGCTGAGGCAGGAGTATTGCAAGTTCAAAGTTGGCTTCAACAATTTAGCAAGACTCTGAGCAACTTAGATCCTGTCTGTAAAAATTGAAAGGGCTGAGGATATAGCTGAGCCATTTGTGTAACTACCCCCGCGTTCAGTCCTTAGTACAAAGAAGCAAACAAAAAACAAAACAACAGGTAAAAAAGAATACTAATTCCAGCCCTTTATCATGGTGGGTTTTTTTGGTATGGACTTTATAAAGTGTTTTAAAGGAGTAACAGTGAAAGAATTTCAGTAACTGAATGCATGCATGGTGAGGGCAGGTTGTGTTGGTCCCCTGGCCTCTAGAGGATCTGAGATGCTATAGCTGGCTGCTGGGAGTCTGTCCTGTATATCTTTATGTCTTCCAACCATCTGTCCTTCCATGCATCCATCCCATAACCGACTGGTACATCTACCTATTCATCTTGGAGAAGCTGCTGATGCTTGCTGGTAGTATATTTTCTTCATGTCACTTGGACTCTTTTCATTCTGTATGAAAAAAATTCTGGCAGTGTTGAGGTTTCTGAAGGGGTCCTGTTAATTCAGGAATCCTGAGGTTCTGCAGTTCTGTGTAGAGGACTTTGGAAAGAATGCGTTAAACATGCCACCTCTCCCCGCCAAAGCAGACAGTCTGGTAGGTGTGCTGACATGTAGCGGTATGGTCATAAGGCCAGTGGATAGTGACCAGGAATTGGCTTAGCTGCAGCTCAGGTGTGATAGGAGTTTACAGAAGGAGAGATTATTTTTGTCTGCAGATGTTAAGGAAGGCTTAAGGGGGATGAGGGGAGGGGGCATTGGTGTTGGAGTGGAGCCTGTTAAACCTTAGTAGCAGTTTTAGTTGATGAACATTCTCATTTACTGTTCATGATAGTGAGCATTATTCACTGTTATTCCTGTTGACAGATAAGGAAACTGAGGCAGGAAAAGAGATGAAGTAACTATCCCAAAGCTCTCCTTTGTTGCAGAGCTATAAGGCAGGAGGAGGTCGGTGGACCCCACACAAAGATGAGAGAGTGGATCATTTCAGGAGAGTTGGAGGCCATCTGCATGCTGGTAGGAGAGGGTAGAGGTGGCCCAGACACCCGAGGAATGGAACCAGTAGAGGCCTGGATGGTGGCTTGGGTTTGGTGGGAGAGGCCTGTGGCTGTCTGATCTTGACTTGGCTCAGATGGAGATTTTGTGCTGGGCAAGATGTGATCAGAGACTGTGGATCAGGATGTTGATGATTCTAACCCACTTTCCTGCTCCTAAGCTTTGCCATGTGAGGCCCAAGAAGCTGCCCTCCCCAGATGGCTCCCGCAGTTTAAGCCCCTGAGCATTTACACCCAGGGTGCTAGGGAGCACGGAGGCCCTAGCCCCATCCTCCTTCTATTCTGAGCACCTTGAAAACCCTCCGCTCAATTCTTGGGATTCTAAGAAGAAAGCTCCTTAATCTTCCCCCTCACGGCTACTTCCTAGATTTTAACCTATTTTTCTGCTCTTTCAAAATTTCTTCTCTCCAGTAAATGAATAATTAGATCTTTATGGGCTTCACTAGCAAAGAATATACCATAATATTTACATTAACACAGTGTAATAACTATACTAGGAAAACACATCCTGGTTACAAGATGAATTCCTCCTTTTGCTTATTATTCCTGGTATCCTGGGGTGGCCTAGAGGGACCAAGGGACCAACCAACAAACAAACAAACAAAGCTGGGGATGTGGCTTAAAGGTTAAGCATGCCCTTGAGTTCAATTCCTAGTTAAAGAAAGGAAGGAAGGAAGGAAGGAAGGAAGAAAGGAAGGAAGGAAGGAAGGAAGGAAGGAAGGAAGGAAGGAAGGAGAGGAGAGGAGAGGAGAGGAGAGGAGAGGAGAGGCGAGGCGAGGAGAGGAGAGGAGAGGAGATGAGAGGAGAGGAAAGAAATAGAAAAAGAAAAAGAAAAAGAAAAAAATAACACTGCTCACAGCCCGAAACTGTCCAGGGAATTATGACAAAGAGCCATTATCCAAAAGATGAGAATTTCAAGTGAACTCATAGGGAAAAGAGAGTCAGAGAAAGTGTCTCTGGAAATTATTTGCCCAGGTGATATAGCTAGTAGTATGGCAGGGGTTATAAAAACCTGAAGGGTGCTAAGCAGGGTGACAAAGGCCTGCTGGAATGCTGGAAGCTATTTTGCAAGATTCCAGGGTCCTTGGATGATAGGAAATGACACATCACAGGGACATTTGGGACATGTGACTTAGAGCCTCAAGGGAGAGAAGGTGCCCAGCAGGGACACACGGGGATGCACCCACAGGCTGGGACATAACAATCTGGGGTACTAGGGGCAGCTTATGTATGGTAGGAGAGGGTAGAGGTGGCCCATCATCACCACCATCATTATCATCATCATCACCACCATCACCATCATTGCCATCATCAGCATCACCAGAAACTCTGAGGAGAGACAAAAATGCATAGAGTCAGCCCCTTCCATCAAGCTCATAAGCAAAGGTGGCACAGTAAATTTTCATTGCTAAGAATCTAGTGATGATGTGGTTTTGTACATCCAGGACAGATGGGTGTGAAGTTCATGTGTGAGCACATGAGGGCCTGGTGAGCACATCATGATAAAGCCTGAGAGTGACCTGCTGTGCCCACTGAGGCAAGTATCTTTCTCACACAAAAATCAATCAGCCTGAGGAAGATAAATGCACATTATGGGTAAAATACAAATGTGAGATTGTGAAGAGCAGAGCAGTAGCAAATTTAGTGTCAGGCAGTAAACTTCACTCTGTTATTCACTCCAGTTTGAAGAAAAACATAACATAATTAACAAGATTGAATGTTTCCTAAGAATGTTTTTAACCTGATATCCTGGAATAATGATTGTCATCTCTATTTCAAAACTTACTGGGTAATCCCTGTGAACTTTCATTGTTTCATGGGGAAAGAATTCCATCAGTTTGTTAAAGCTAACAAGGGCCATCAATTTTACTTATTATTTGTAGTTTCTGAACTATTTTATTGCTTTGGTCTTTTTGCTGTCTCACATTTTCTCATGGGGATGAGTTATTGCCCCACAGGTAGCTGTCTTGGAGGAGATGCCCAGTAGTGAGTCAAGGTGATAGTCAGGGGAAAGAATAATGGGGCATCAGATGTCTGTGGACCAAACACAGAATTAGACTCACTGTACAAAACAGAGGTTCTCCTCAAAGGTGCTGCCTGGAAAATCCCCTGAATGGGTCATGGTTTGGAAAAGATCACTTTGTCTTTTAAGTTTCTGTCCTTCATTTCTCTTTGGCCTCCAGTGGGCAGAGGCCCCTGCCAAGTGAACGTGAAGTGCATTCTTTCCCAGGCCATTAGGAAGGTGGTTTTTCCCCCACCATCCAAATCTGCAGAAAGAGACATCACATGAAATGCTTTGTGAGACTGTCATATGTCACTCCACCCTCTTATACACTCTGCAATGAGTAGGATTTCCCAAACCAAGGAGGGACATGGTGACAGGGTGACACAGGAGAAAGAGAGTGTGCTGGCTGCATAGCATTCATGGCTCAAATGCCAGCTGTCTTTTCACATGGCCTCTGCTTTTTGTTTTAGTGTCCATGCCTCAATCTCCTCAAACTTAAGGTGAGAAGAGGATCCATCAGCCAGGATGATGCAGTTGACACTGGCAGGGCAGTTTTTCCATGAAAATTACCTTGTGTTCAGATGTTCAAAGCTGGATATTACTGCCTAGGTGTGCCAGTGAGACCCAGCTCCTTATGTGAAGTTGAGTGCAGTTTTGCCACATGGAGTTGGTCCAAGGCTCCTCAGCATTGAGGCCCTGGGTCTCAAGCATGTGGTCAGCCAGGATGACACTGGTGGTTAACCTGACTGCTTAACGACCTCAGTACAGAACCACAAAGCACTAGCTCCCCCATTGCCTGATCTCAGCAGCAGCTGTGAGTCAGATTTGTTCTCTCCAGAAAGAGATGGAGACATGAGTCCAAGGGGTCAGGCCCCTCCTCCCACATGTAGCACTGGTTAAGGACCAAATCCAGATTGATAGTCACACTTCTTATCCACAATTCATGGAACCTCAAAGATGCCTCCTTCATCTTTTCCAGGTAAATTCAGGCAAGAGCACTGGGCTTGTGATCCTCTCAGCAGGTCTTTGACCACTGAGTTCCCAAACAGAGCCTTCCTCCAGTCCAAGTGAACTTTGTCCAAGGCCATATTTTCATGAAATACCAACAGCATTCCTTCTTCTGACTCTGGGCAGACAGTGCCAGCCTCACAGGTACCCAAGGTCCCATGACCAGAAGGGCCTCTCAGTTGTTCTGCTGTGCGGTGCTCACCGTCTTGAAATCCTCAACAGTTGCATCCTTGAACCTGTGCTCTGAAAGTGCAGCCTAGTGGAACAAAGGTAGTCCACAAGCACAGAGTGCCTGCATCAGGCATGGCCACCATTCCTCACCTTCCCAGTCACCTGCAGAGCCTGCAACTCACCAGGAGCACATGAGGCTGGGGCTGGCAGAATGCCTTGACAGTCAGTAGGATGCATAGTGAGTACCTCAGGTGCATCTTGAGGAGGCCGGGAAGATAAGCTGCCCCAACAGGCTGCTCAGCACCTAACCACAGCTTGCTTTGAATGCAAAAAAAAAAGAGCAGCAGCATTCTAAGAAATATGACTGACCAAAGAGCTGCCTACTGGATTCCTGCCTCCAGTTACTCTAGAGTATTAGCCAACTCTTCAGGCTACAGTGAGGCCCACGGAGGAGACAGGGGAGAGGGCAGTGCTGAGGTCTTGCCAGCTCTCCTTGCTCATTGGCACATAAAAGGAATAAACTATTGATATCATCAGAAAGAGATAAATTTCAAAATAATTACACTGAGTGAAAGAAGCCAAAAAATAAAATTTCATGTGATAGAATTCCATTTACATAAAACCCTAAAATAAGCAAACTAACCTACAGTGACAGTAGAGAGGGAGGTCGGTGGTTGGCTGGAAAAAGGGACAGAGAACTATGAGGATAGAAGTGCAATGAAATTTGGGGTGGTGATGGATCTGCTCATTGTCCTTATTGTGATGAAGGTTTCCTGGGTGTGCACATGTGTCAGAACTGACGAAATCCTGGGGTTATGATTAGAGCTCTCTTCACCAGCCATCTTTGCTATGTCTGACTCTGGTCATTACCCAGGCTTATGGGGAGATTTATGCTTGCAATGAAACAACTCCACCTGGTTTTTTAAAACAAGTAACTCATCACACACAGAGTTTAATTGTAAAATCTACATTTATAATGTTCACCTGGGTTTCTCAAAAATCTAAGCAATCCGCTGCTCTGTGTGCGTGTGTGTTCATGTGTGTGCATGTGCATGTGATTATGTGTGTGATTGTGTGTGTGTGATTGCGTAGTCCAGGATGCTCCCGAGGCCCAATTAGCCAGGGCCTCCTGCTGTGATAGGGAGGAGAGTTTGGGTTGGGGTTGGGGCTGGCAAAGTGTGGGAAGGTTTTTAATGCAATTTTAGCAGAACTCCCTCATTAGCACCTTGAGGTCAGTGGGAGCCCAGGAGCTGCTGTGGTGAGCACAGTTGGTAGGTTCTGCTGTGCTTGGTGTGTGTCAGCCATTTTATTTACTCAGCCTTATTTTCTCCATTTCCTAACATTAATTGTACTTAATGGGGGAGGTTGATAATGCTGAATTATTTGAAGCCTGGCGAGAGCCGAGCAGCTGAGTCCCACATCAGACCACTGCTCCGTCTAATAGGTTGCCGTTTTATCTGATTCACTGGACGAAGTTGCTTTGCCAATTATGAGCATCACCACCACATAGAGATGACCTTGTGCCTCCACAGAGAAAGACGACCTTGTGCCCCAGAGAGGTGCTGAAGCTGCTTTCCCGCCTTGGCAGAAGAGCAGGGCAGGATATTTCTAATCCTTAGATAATTATTTCTCCTTAAAAAATAAAACAGCCACTCTGTGCAATAGTTGAATCTTTCGTGAATTGCCAAGAACTTTGTTTTTGGAACCAAGTGCTTAAGACATCAGTTCTTTGGAGTGTAGTCTCTAAGAATTCTAAGGGACAGCAAAACTCCCAACTTCCTTTCTTGAATCGAGACATAACCTGTTTTCAACTTTTTTTTAACTTATAGAGGAAAATGCAAACTTTTAAGTAAATTAATTTTATAATTAATATAAATTAATTTATAACTGATGTTATAAATTAATTTTGTTGGATATTCTATTGGGATGTTATTTTGTAACCAAACACATTTGCACAAAGGACCAGATGTTTTTTAGAAGGATGAGGCTAGGCACAGAAAATGGATTGACTTTTGAAGTGATCTTATATTTCTTTTCAAGACCTGGAGTTGAAGTTCTCTGTAGCTTTGAGGTGACGCCAGCCCCAGGGTATGGTCCGTGGAGTAGCGTGCACAGTCTCTCCTGTAGTGTCAGCTGGCTGGGGTCTTCAGTGTTGCTATTGCTAGTTCTGGGACCTCGGGCAAGTTATGGTGCAACCTCAGCCACAGTCTCTTGTCTGGAGCTTCCGTTGCTATCCGCCCTCGCTCTATGGCACTGTGTTAAAGAATAAGTGAAACCAGCTCCATAAAGTAACCTTCTGGGTGTACGTGCATACCCACACTGGCTGGCTTCTCTGACTACACCGCACGTGCAGAGCCACCCTGGAGAAGGTGTAAAATCCCTCCTCATTCCAGATCATGACATCGGGGCCTGGAAAGGCCTTGTGACGTGCTGTTGCTGCTTTAGAACAGGCGGTCAGAGCTGGTGCTGGACCCTGCCTCTCTGAAGGCTTCCAGCCTTTCCAGGACTCCACGCTCTGCAGCCCATCCCTGGCTAGCTCCAGAGTTGGCCAGATGTCCTGCAGTCTAAGGGCAGAGCTTAATCAAGGACCTTCCGTTGCTCCTCAAGGTGCCTTCCAAGTCGTTGGACCTGAATTCTGCAAATTCCCCTACTGTGTGTTCCCCTCCTGTTGACCCTTCATGTTTGACCTGGTTTCCTTTCTCTTCCAGCACCCAGGGGACGGCGGGCGAAGAGCTCACACATCAGCTTATCCAGATAAGAGGCTCTGTGGGTGGGATTTCCAGACAAGAGGTCGTTCTGATTCTCGGTGGCCATCTCTTTGGCTGGCTGTTCCTTGGGCTGCCCTGCGTTCCTGACACCGTGTTCTCCTTGGGCATTTACCTATTTCTTGCTGTGACTTGGCTGTGCTGTTTTTCTTTCGTGTTTTTGGTTTTGTCTTTACATATTCATACATGTACATGGTGGTGAAATAAAATCTGCATGGCACATTCAGGACCAACTTCAGAATGAGGGTAACCTCTGAGGAGGGAGGCTGGCTCATGCCTGGGTCAATCTTATCTGCAGTGTTAATAACTTTGTTTTTCAATGTATGTTTCTTCAAAGTAAGGACACTCTTAAAAATCATATATATATGATATATATTTTAATATATACAGTATTCTATAGGTATCAATTAATTTATTTATATATAAAATACATATATATCAATACTATTTTCTCATTTTAAACCATTGTTCAGAATAAGTCCTTCATATCATATATGGAGGGGTATTCAATATTCCAGTTGTAACTAGAGTTATCATAAAGAACCATTTTTGTTTGTATTTCCAATGTCTCGTGATGTCAGACTTGCACCCAGAGAAGTTGTTCTCAAAATGGGGTTTTGAGACTGCAGTATGAGTTCCACAGGAGCACTGTCAGAAGAGCACAAAAGTAGACCCTCATCCAGGCTGAAGGAGTAGGGGGTCCTGGGAAGGGCCTGGGCACAAGCCTTCCAGGGGATTCTTACTCGGGGTGAGGAATGGAAGCCACTGTGTAAGGCCAGGATTCTTTGCTCTCTGCACACCTTATTCTGCATCTGTCTCTGTGCGGCACATCACAACTTGTCCTGCAGCACTTCAGATACACAGACATGTGCACTTACACTCCTGGGTCACCAGGGTGGGGAACCACCTGCCATTCTTTGGGGGGTCTGCCCCAGGTCAGCAGTGGAGAGCAGCAGGCCCACTTGCTTCTGCACTTTGAGGTGTGCCTGGGAGCAGGGGGGTGGACTTAGTGACTGACTTTCTGGAACAGGAAGGACCAGAGAAAGTAGAGCCCTGGGATGGTTTGATAGGGAAACTGGCTTCTGTTTTCTAACATTGTTTTTAAACCCGTGGTTCTCAATTGCCAATTGGACAAATGGAGTCACCTGAGAGGAATTTGACTGACATTGCCCTCCCTTGACATCAGGTGATTGTGGCTTTGATGGGTGGTTGGGTGGGGTGGGGTGGGGAGGAGTTGGGGTCTCTACACCCACAGGGTTTAAAGCCTCTTTCTTTGCTGTCCTGCTTCGGAGCCACTGCTGGGGACTTGCCTTTGGTTTGGGGTTCAGGTGGGAGGAGACGTGAGCATAGCCCTTGAGCAGGTATGGTTGGGGGCTTACCGTTTCCTACTTACCCCACCAGTGAGCTGACTCGGAGTTTTCCCGCCATCTCTAGCCTTTTGCGGTTTGCTTTGCTCTGGGGCTTACCCTTTCTGCCATGTCTCTGGCCAGTTTGGGTCTAGGGGAGGAGATCTGGCTAGTTTTGTCTGTAGGTGTCTTGGTCAGAAACGTGTGCACTTTGCAGCATGCCAACAACACCCCCTCTCTGGCCGCGCCCTCCTTCTCTTTCCCATAAAAGGATATGGCTCCAGGAAAGGAAGTCGGGGAATACCAGGACAGACCTTTCCATCATCCTGTGTGTCTTGCTGCCCATGAAACCATTCGTTTTCCATCTCTCCTCGATAATGAGATACACCATGTGTGATTCTGCCATTTTCCAGGTCAATGATCATTTGCCTAATGATCTTTTATTTAGTGTTACAAAAGAAATAGGTACTCAGATGTGGCAGCAGCCTGGCACTCGGGATTCTCCCTGTGCAGTCCTCTGGGGCTGCAGGTGGGAGGAAGGTGGTATTGATGGAAAATATTCTGCCCATCTTCACTTCTGAACAAGTACCCTTCCCTTGCGAGCTCTTCGGTGGCAAGGTACAATAAAATGTCCATAAGCGTGACTGCAGGGAGGAAGGGCAAGGAGAAGAAGAAATGTGCCAGGAACAAATAATTTCATCCATATTCCCATCATGTCTGCAGGCCCCGAGAAATGGGGGTTGAACCCGGGGAGCCAGACTGCCCCTTCCTTCCTGTGACCTAATTAAATATATTTTCGCTTAAAAAAGATAACAGTGTTAGATCTTAATGGGATTAGCCTAACTGGAATTTATCAGGCTCTGCTTGGACAGTAAAGATTACGAATGGCTTGAGTTCCTGTTTGACATTGTGGTGTCTGAGGCTGTCCTCTTCTGCTGCAGGTATGGGGACTCCTGTGGTGCTCTGGAGGAGGTGCCCAGGTGAACACCCAGAGCTCCAGGGTTCTGGGCTGGGACTGAGAGTCCAATCTCAGTAGCGTGTGAATCATTTTCCCTTTAATTTTCAAAGTGATTGGTGCTTGTACTATTTTTTTGAATTGAAGTGAAACAGAGGGGAGGTTTTTCTCCTCCTCCTTCCTCAGGGCAGGGTCACTACCTGGTTCCTCAGGAATTCTCTTGCTTGGAATTATCCAAATAAACTTTCTTTGGCCCAAGGTCATTGATAGAGACCTGCTCTTCCTTTTCCTTTGAGTTGCAGGTGCTCCCTAATGTTCTCCATTGGGTTAAAATGCACATCACATGGAACTCACTGTTGTGAACGTGCAGTTCACGAGCATTAAGTTGGCCTGGTGCTGAGCACAGTTACCACATCCCAGAACACTTTCATCTTTCCAAGCTGAAACTGTGCCTGTCAAACTTGGGCTCCTTGGTTCCGGCCTCCCGTCAGCTCCAGGCAGCCACCTTTTTCTGTGGAAAGGTACCACTCTGGGCACCTCTCAGACGTGGAATCACGCGATATTGGCTGTTCATCCATGTCGAAGCCTGGTCCAGGATGTGCTTCTTAAGGCTGCGTAATATTCCATCCATGTGTATAAACCACACTCCGTCCATCCATGGATGGCGCTTGGGTGGCTTCTGTCTTTTAGCTAATATGAATATGGGTGCTTAAGTCTGAGTCCCTCCATAGTATTTTGGGAATTGTTTATCCTGGAAAAATATTTTTGTGTGTTTTGATACTCCTTGATGACAACTTAGTGACTTAAAATACTAGTTTATTACAAAACTTTTTATGAAGCCTGATTTGAATGATTGTGACCAGTGTGGATTATGAAATCCCCCAAAGCACATGGGGACAAAAACACATGTGGCTGTTAAAACACATTTAGGACACGAGATTACATTTCATCATCATCTTGCTCTGGTAAATATGCACTGGGATAAACATTTTTTTTAAAAAAAATCTTATTTATAAAGATCCATGTCTGGGAATTCTTGCTAAGAAACTTTGCTGCATGACAGCCAGAGTAATTGAATGTAAAATGACTTGTAGAATTGGCATCCTCCACAAAGCCTCCAAACATGGACGCCCTAGGGGTTGGGGTTCAGCCCCCACTCATCTCTTGGGGAGGAGAGAACCTGTCCATACTGTTAGGACACAGCACCCACACTACGTATCCCGCCGTCCTGTTCCTGTGTTTCCAGTGTCTTATCTACGTTTTGGAATGAGTGTGAGCCTCCAATCCTTCCCAAGATCTAAGCTAAACTAGCAAGAGACAACCTCCTTCTTGTAGCTAAATCTGTTTCTGAGTGTGTGCTATGTGTCGAAGATAGGATTTTACTCCTGATGCTGACCTGATGTTGGGTGCATGTTGAAATGATGAAATTTTTTACAAATGATGATGTAATGATGATGAAAATGAGATGCAGAGAAGCTAACTTGCCCCAGGACCCAGGAGTTGGTGGAGCTGGAGTCTGTGCCCAGGCATCCAGCCTCAGACCACACATCGTGGCTGCATCTCACTGAGAGGGCACTCAGCTATTGATCTCATGTATATGGATGTGGGTACCATTCCCTGGAGATCCAGTCATTTTTTGATGGAAATAGCAGAGCTTTTAATGTCTTCGGTTCTCTGTATTTCTCTGGGAACCCATGCTGTAACAGAGTAGCTCAGAAGTCGTCTCAGGATGGAGGTTTCTTTTGAACACAGTGCCCTTATTTCACCTTTAAAAGTAAATACATTTTATAGAAAAGGCACTTTCAAAAGCCAAACTTAGGTTGTTTTATAAAAATATTTTACATTATTTTTTAAAGTATTACTACTTCCTTATGAATTTGTGTTTTGTAAAAGAAGAGAATCTACTAGAAGCACTAGAATCAACCCCACTTAGAAAATGTGATATTAATGAGTTAGACATCATGACCCCAAGTACATGTGTAAAGACACAAATGGTGTGAAAATACTTGGTGTACAATCAGTGACTTGAGAAATTGTGCTCTATGTGCGTAATATGAAATGAATTGCATTCTGCCATAGTGTATAACAAGTTAGAACAATTAAATAATTAAAAAAAAGAAATGTGGAATTAAGGAGTTTGTAAAAAATACCTGCATATGCCCATTTATAATAGGTTGTATTACCATTCCATTCACAATATCCTCAAAAAAAATAAAATACTTGGGAATCAACCTAACAAAAGAGGTGAAAGACTTATACGATGAAAACTACAGAACCCTAAAGAGAGAAATAGAAGATCTTAGAAGATGGAAAAAATATACCCTGTTCATGGATAGGCAGAACTAACATCATCAAAATGGTGATATTACCAAAAGTTCTTTATAGGTTTAATGCAATGCCAATCAAAATCCCAACAGCATTTCTTGTAGAAATAGATAAAGCAATCATGAAATTCATACGGAAATATAAAAGACCCAGAATAGCAAAAACAATGCTAAGCAGGAAGTGTGAATCAGGCGGTACAGCGATACCAGACTTCAAACTATACTACAGAGCAATAGTAACAAAAACAGCATGGTACTGGTACCAAAACAGGCGGGTGGACCAATGGTACAGAATGGAGGACACAGAAACCAATCCACAAAACTACAACTATCTTATATTTGATAAAGGGGCTAAAAGCATGCAATGGAGGAAGGATAGCATCTTCAACAAATGGGGCTGGGAAAACTGGAAATCCATATGCAACAAAATGAAACTGAATCCCCTCCTCTCGCCATGCACAAAAGTAAACTCAAAGTGGATCAAGGACCTTGATATCAAAGCAGAGACACAGCGTCTGATAGAAGAAAAAGTTGGCTACGATCTACATACTGTGGGGTCAGGCTCCGAATTCCTCAATAGGACACCCATAGCACAAGAGTTAATAACTAGAATCAACAAATGGGACTTACTCAAACTAAAAAGTTTTTTCTCAGCAAAAGAAACAATAAGAGAGGTAAATAGGGAGCCTACATCCTGGAAACAAATCTTTACTCCTCACACTTCAGACAGAGCCCTAATATCAGGACTATACAAAGAACTCAAAAAATTAGACAATAAGATAACAAATAACCCAATCAATAAATGGGCCAAGGACCTGAACAGACATTTCTCAGAGGAGGACATACAATCAATCAACAAGTACATGAAAAAATGCTCACCATCTCTAGCAGTCAGAGAAATGCAAATCAAAACCACCCTAAGATACCATCTCACTCCAGTAAGATTGGCAGCAATTAGGAAGTCAAACAACAACAAGTGCTGGTGAGGATGTGGGGAAAAGGGTTCACTTGTACATTCCTGGTGGGACTGCAAATTGGTGCGGCCATTTTGGAAAGCAGTAAGGAGATTTCTTGGAAAGCTCAGAATGGAACCATTTGACCCAGCTATTCCCCTTCTCGGTCTATTCCCTAAAGACCTGAAAAGAGCATACTACAGGGACACTGCTACATCCATGTTCATAGCAGCACAATTCACAATAGCAAGACTGTGGAACCAACCTAGATGCCCTTCAATAAACAAATGGATAAAGAAAATGTGGCATTTATACACAATGGAGTATTACTCTGCATTAAAAAATGACAGAATCATAGAACTTGGAGGGAAATGGATGGCATTAGAGCAGATAATACTAAGTGAAGCTAGCCAATCCCTTAAAAACAAATGCCAAATGTCTTCTTTGATATAAGGAGAGTAACTAAGATCAGATTAGGGACGAAGAGCATTAGAAGAAGACTAACGTTAAACAGGGATGAGAGGTAGGAGGGAAAGGGAGAGAGAAGGGAAATTGCATGTAAATGGAAGGAGACCCTCAGGGGTATACAAAATTACATACAAGAGGAAGTGAGGGGAAAGGGAAAAAATATAAGGAAGAGAAATGAATTACAGTAGAGGGGGTAGAGACAGAAGAGGGGAGGGGAGGGGGGAGGGGGGATGGTAGAGGATAGGAAAGGCAGCAGAATACAACAGACACTAGTATGGCAATATGTAAATCAATGGATGTGTAACTGATGTGATTCTGCAATCTGTATACGGGGTAAAAATGGGAGTTCATATCCCACTTGAATCAAAGTGTGAAATATGATATATGAAGAACTATGTAATGTTTTGAACAACCAACAATAAAAATTAATAATAATAAAAAAACTAAAATAAAATACACTTTTATGGCCAGGAGCAGTGGTGCATGCCTAAAATCCCAGTGGCTTGGGAGGCCGAGGTAGGAGGATCATGAATTCAAAGCCAGTCTCCACAAAAGTGAGGTGCTAAGCAACTCAGTGTGATCCTGACTCTAAATAAAATACAAATTAGGGCTGGAAATGTCAGTGATTGAGTGTCCCTAAATTCAATCCTTGTACTTTCACCGCCCCCCACCCCCATACTTTTATGGAATTAAAACAAAATAATATTCAACTAGACTTTCAGAGCAAATTAAACAAATAATATTTAGAATTGAGTCCCCATCAAATTAGGTCCTGTTTTGCTGAGAACAGAAGAGGTAAAAACAAAGGAAATACCTAAAAAAGAGACATAAAGAAGTCTTATCAGAGCAAGTAAGGGAAAAGATCAGAGAAAAGAAGAAACTCCAGCAGGACTGTATTATTTGTTTCTGCAGTAGCTCTGTAAAGCTACTACTGTCTTCTCCTAACTTCTTTTAAAAATACTTCCTGTCTGTCATGAGGCTATTTGAGGGATATGTGAGCTCAGTGTACTGTGAGACTTTGCTAAAGAGTGGGTTCTGATAAAATAGGCTTTTCTGTGTGTGTGTGTGTGTGTGTGTGTGTGTGTGTGTGTGTGTGTAAGATACCTATACCTAATGCCTTAAAAGTACCAGCTAGCTTAATCAGGTGTGTGACTTGCTCTAAACAACCAGCTTAGGGCTTAAGAGACTTTATCACTACCTTTCTTTGAGGGTCTAGGGTGGGGACAAAAGGTGTAAACAATATATTATGCAGCCTGTCATATGAAAATATAGCACATTCAATGACCTATAGGACATATTTGAAAAGGATGATAAGTGACTATGCTATTAGTTTATATATTTTAAATTAATCAGCGTTATTGTAGAGTGTACACCTTCTACTTACATTAAAAGAAGTTCACTGTAAAATTGCCCTGTTATGCTGACAGCAGTCTCATACATCTTATGTTTACTATATCTCAACTGTACTGGGGCCACATTCAGTAATTGACCTACATGGCCTAACAGAGCATTTCTCAGAACATATTGCTGTCATTAAATGACACAGACTATATTTGGGAAAGAAGAGTACAGTTTAGAGAATACCAAGGTTCAACAATTTGAGAACTATACGCCTTACAATGTATGTATCAACAATAATGGTCCATAACTCTTCCAAAATTTTCTCCAATGATAGTTTTTAATAGGCAGTTCCTAAAATCCCATAGAGCATTTTCTTCAAATTAATGTTAAGAAAATTTATACAAGTAAATCCTACCTTGCCCCAACTACTTGTGAAGCAGTTCCTTGATGGCAGGAGAACTGGGGTGGATTTAGAACAGAGAAGCAGATGCTATGGTTGAAATGAGAGTTGACAAAGACTTATTCCAGAAAACTGGTTGTGGAAAGAGAAAGAAAGAGTAAAACTTTAGAGAAAGGACAGAGAAAAAATGGTAAAATTTGAATTTGAGGAATTAAGGAAGAAGAAGAAAGAAAAAACTTCAAAACAGTAACTATACAATTTATGTTTGGGTTTTCTTTTTTTTAAATATTTATTATTTATTTTTTAGTTATCAGTGGACACAACATCTTTGTATGTGGTGCTGAGAATTGAACCCGGGCCGCACACATGCCAGGCGAGCACGCTACCGCTTGAGCTACATCCCCAGCCCTTGGGTTTTCATATAAAAAATAAATGCAAGAAATATTTTATGAAAACATTAACTATAAGAACCATCCACAATGGGGCCGGGGATGTGGCTCAAATGGTAGCATGCTCGCCTGGCATGCATGCGGCCCAGGTTCGATCCTCAGCACCACATACAAACAAAGATGTTGTGTCCGCTGAAAACTAACTAACTAAATAAATAAATATTAGAAAATTCTCTCTCTCTCACTCTCACACTCTCTCTAAAATAAATAAATAAATAAATAAATAAATAAATAAATAAAAAGATCTGTGCTATTAATAAAAAAAAAAAGAACCATCCACAACTTTTTGAACACAATCCATTTAGTGGGAAAAGAAACATGGGGTTGGGGGTGTAGCTCAGGGGCAGAGCTCATGTTAGCATGCATGAGGCCCTGCATTCCATCCCCAGAATTGCTACCCCCAAAAATAGGATTTAAAAAATAGAAAATGCTAATTCATTACACAAAAGAAAAATGAAACCATTTCAGAAAGATATTTTAACTACATGATCTAGACCTCTTCTGAAGTTTAATGCAGTGTTCTTCAAAAATTGGTAAAGTTTTATATGATTAATTTTGTACCTAATAAGTCTAATTATTATGTTACTTATTCAAAATGAGTTAATATCCCTTAGTACCTAGAAAAGGGACTGGTACGAATTAAGTGCTATTAAATATTTGTTAAATAAAAAAATCTTTGCATATGCATCAAAAATTGAGTAACAGCATACAATCTGACTGGCTAAATATATAGTCCTTATTATTCTGATGCATTAAACTTTTTAATGACTCTCCCCCCATGTTCTACAAACTAAGGTCCAAGTTCCTTAGTCCAACAAACAAGGCCATTCTCATTCTAGATCATGCCCATTATCTTTCCAGCTCCAGTAACAGATGATCCTCCAAGGAATCATGTATTCTTGCCCTTGTGTAGTACAGACTCACTCCTGAATTTGGGCAGCACTGTGACTTTTGCTGAGCAACATAATGTGGTGTGACACACTGCCAGTTCTGAGTCCAAGCCTTAAGAGTTCCTGACAGTTTCTACTTTTGGGATCCAGCCACCATTTAAAGAAAGCAGTAGATCAGTGAGGGAGAAGGTACAGTAGGAGGGGATCTTCTATCATTCCTCACTAAAATACGTGAGCAAAGCTATCTTGAATGCTGCGGTCCTGATCACTAAGTAACTTCACACCAATGAGTGTTTCTAAAGAAAAACAGTCAAGAATCATCTGCTGAACCCAGATGAACTGCAGAATCATGAGAGAAAATAAAACTCCTGTTTTTAAGATAGTAAATTTTGGAATACTGTTATTCAGCAATAGACTACACTACCACTCTAATCTGTAAATTCCTTTCCTAGGACTCTGCCTTCCCACAGTACTGACCTGCTTATTCCCTACCCAGGTCTCATATCTCCATGCTTACCATGCTTCATTCCTTCTACCTCAAATACTTTCTCACTTTGTCTACTTGGGATCCTCCTATTTATCTGAAAATTCTCACGTAGGCTTTGCCTCTTAGGTAAAGCCTTCCCTGGGTTCTTCTTGGACAAATTTGATTACCATCTTCCATGAACAATTTCTGAACTATTTCTAAATTCTTTACCTATTTCTTGTATGGCATGTATTACATATCTATTCGTGTTATAGCATGCATCATGTACTGCATTATTCATTTAACATCTGCGTCCCTCATTAGGATTGTAATGCCCTGAGTTCAGAATAAGCCAAGGTTTATTCTCTTACTTCACAAAGGGTAGCATAGATGAGACATTTAACGTTTGGTGAATTTCATGATAAAAGCTAAGCTAATCTTTAGTTTATCTTGCTATTCTTTCAATTAGTACAGCTTGAGAAAGGACACCCAACATAAAAGAAGCTGTGGAACTCCTGGGTATATCAGGGTATATCAATACTCCTGGGTATTGATCCTCAGCTATGAAATTATGTAATCCTAAACAAGTTTCATTAAACACTTAAAGAGTTTTAGCTGGCACAATGGCTCACACCTGTAATCCCAGTGACAGGAGACTGAGGCAAGAGGATCAAAAGTTCAAGGCTTGCCTTAGCAATATAGCAAGGTCCCAAGCAACTTAGCAAGAACTTATCTCTAAATAAAAAAAATATAAAGTACCTTGGGTTCAGTCTATAGTACCAACCCCCACAAATCACTTATAGCTTTAAATTGTCATCTACAAAACACCACGAAACTGTCTACATCTCAAGGCATAATTATACATTTCACCAAGTGAAAACACTTAGTTTACTGGTATTACACTAATATTAGTGTATTTGATATTCTACTAAACCATCTTTAACTATCAGCCGGTTACATTTGGACCTCATCATACTGTGTGCTTACATACATATATAAGGATAGAATAGTCATGGCTTTGTTCAGGAAAGTATTCTAATAGGCCTTTCTTAATAACTGAGGCTTAGGGTTCTAGAAGAAAAATAACAGACCTGCAATGCACAACAACTTACCACTATGAATGAAACAGAGCAGCTTTTTTAAAAAATGCAGTTATTCCTAGTCCCTTTTCTTCTTTAGCACCAAAGGCTTTACCTTCACTGTTGCCAGTTCCATGAGCAAATCCTGAACCTTGCTGTCACCTAAGCTGCTGCACCTCTATAACCCCAAACAATGTATTTCCTCTCTGTAACCATGGTGGCCTCTTATTTATTAACATTTTTGCCCCTATATTTTTTCTTTCAACTCAGTAAACTCTTCATCTCCTGACCCTCATATTCTCCTGCTTTTTCTTGGTAATAGTGGTGGTTGGATCCTACTGGGGGCTGAACATGCTAGGCAAGTACTTTTTCACTGAACTACATCCCCAGACCATCTACTAAACTTTTTAAGGCTGTCTTTCCTTATGCAGTCTTTATCCCTTGTTTAATTTCTCTAAATACTTGCTCTTTCTGGATGTGCCCTGTAAATTCTACCTCAGTGCCTGGCTTGCAGAAAGGAGCAGGAAAACTAGTCCATCAGTCTTCCTTCTCTAAAAAGCTGAATTGTTACAGAGAAGTCACAAAACTGATTTGTACCATTATAAATACTAATTTTTAAAAAAATATTTATTTTTTAGTTTTAAGTGGACATAATATCTTTATTTTATATTTATGCAGTGCTGAGGATTGAACTCAAGCATGCTAGGTGAGCACTGTACCACTGAGTCACAACCCCAGCCCATAAATCCTAATTTTTGAAAGTCTTAGTTTGACTCCTTCTATATTCTTGGAGATGGCAGCTTTAATTTTCTTTAGCCCCTAAATCTCTGCTATTGCCAAAGTTCTATATTTAATCTTACTCTACTCTTTTTCTCAATTCTTTAAGCAGAATTACCCAGAAAGGAAAACCATCAATTGAAAAATGTCAACTTCCTGACAAATCTTTCTATATCTTTACCAATCTCTCCTTCCTGCTAAATCACCCCTCTCTCTCCCACAAAATAAGGTTTCAATATTCCACTTAGAGCCAATTTCTCCTTTTTCTATCTTGGCCCAAATCCCTAATATCTCTATGAACTTACTCCATAAATTGTCTTCTCTTTGATGGAACCCTGTAACCTCTCACCTGCAGTTTTAGGAAAGCCCACCTCTCAAATGTAAAGCCTTGTATTTCTCCCACCTTTTCTAGAACATTGATTATACATCTATCCAATGAATCTTGCATTGCTATTTTCCTCAAAATAGCAAACTAATTTGTTTTTGTTTTCACATGTTCACTTCTTTTTTTTTTCTTTTAAAAGTTTTTAGTTGTAGATGGACACAATACCTTTATTTTATTTGTTTATTTTTGTGTGGTGCCAGGGATCAAACTCAGTGCCTCATACATGCTACGCAAGCACTCACCACTGAGCCCCAACTCCGGCCCACATGTTCACTTCTGAATCATTCTTTATCTACATATTTTACCTACATCTGAACCGCCAGCAAAAGCTCAGTAACTGACTCATGTTAGGTGGGCGCTGTTGACATTTCACTAAAAGTAAAAATGGCTTCTTCAGTAACCAAATCCAGTGGTGAATTTTAGATATTTCCTTACCTGACTTCCATTGAAATCAATATATTGACTGTTTTTACCCTTTTAAATGTTAATCTGCTAACTTTTACATGGTATGAATCTCCTGGATATTCTCCAATTTTCTCAGTTTTCTCCCTTATATTTTCTTCTCTAAGCATTCTTTAAATGCAACTGTTCAGTTATATCTTGCCCTTCATTCTCTTCTGTTCCCACTGGAGAGGATGGGAAATCAAATGCCAAAATTTACTGCAATCCCTATGGCTTTTCTAATTTCTACTCCACCAAGAAGTCATGTTAAGCACTTCCTTTTTATGATCTATTTAAGAGGCACATGTTTCTCTTTGATTACATTTGTGATAAACACAGAAATCACAAAAACTGACCCCTGAAATGGAATTTGTCATCTTTTTAAAGCCTCTTTCTTTTCTAATTTTTTCTAAAAATATTAAAAATAAATGCTTGGTCCTAAATGGATTATACCTGTAATCTTAGCAACAAGTTGGGAGACTAAGGCAGGAGGATTACAAATTCAAGGCCAGCTCTGGCAAGTTAGCAAGACCCTGTCTCGAAATAAAAGTAAAAATAAAAATAAAAAATTCTGGGAAGTGGCTCAGTGGTAGAGCACCCTGGGTTCAATCCCAGTACCAGGTAAAAAAAAGGTCTCAACATTCAAATGTTTATAAAACCAAGTTAAAATAACTTAAATCCCTTCATGATCATCATAAAATAAAATTAAATTATGTTAATTATATTTGATTATGCACTTTAAACTCTACTCACCCAAAGGCTGGTCAGTTGTTTGCTCTTTATTATCTATATAAAGATAAAGAAAGCAAAACAGATGTTATTATTTATGATACAAATATTTTCAGAGCTAAAGATGTGAGAAAAGTAATGAATGAAAACATCAGAAAAGTCATTAAAATGAAGAATATGGTAGAACAGAATTTACTGAAGGCTGGAAAGGGGAGGGGAGATAGACAATGGGCACCAAAATACAGAGGAGGTGAAGGAGTTCTGTCATACTATAACCAAAGGACTTAAAAACAGAATACTACAGGGACACAGCCACATCAATATTTATAGCAGCACAATTCACAATAGCTAAACTGTAGAACCAACCTAGATGCCTTTCAGTAGATGAATGGATAAAGAAAATGTGGTACATATACACAATGGAATATTATTCAGCATTAAAAGAGAATTAAATCATGGCATTTGCAGGTAAATGGATGGAGTTGGAGAATATAATGCTAAGTAAAGTTAGCCAATCCCCAAAAAACCCAAATGCCCAATGTTTTCTCTGATTTAAGGATGATGATTCATATTGTGGTTGGGTGGGGGTGTGGGAGAATTGGATGAACTCTGGATAGGGCAAGGGGGGAGGGAGGGGGTATTTGGGTAGAAAAGGTGGAATGAGATGGACATCATTACCCTAAGTACATGTTTGAAGACGAATGATGTTACTCTACTTTGTGTACAACCAGAGATATAAAAAACTGTGCTCTATATGTGTAATATAAATTGTAATGCATTCTGCTGTCATATATAACAAATTAAAAAAAAAAAAACCTGCAACTGCAGTCTACAACACATACACATTTCAAAATAATTAGAGAAGCATTTGAGGGTTCCTTACACACAGGACTGATAACATTTGAGATGAAGATGCTAATTATAGCGTGATATGATCATTACACACTGTATACATGTATCAGATTACATTGTGCTCCATAAATAAGTACAAATATTATATGTCAATTAAAATATAAAGAATTTAACCCTGGGTTCAACTGCAAGCGAAACAAAATGACAAAAACAAAGAAAGACTTTAAAAGGAAAAAAAGTACATCTAGTTTCTAATAACTAATTTACTGTTTTAAAATTTTCAGACTTTTAAATTAGTGCTTTAGAGTTGTGCGTTATAGCTGGGTTCATCCCAACAAATTCATATATGCATGGAATTCAATTTCAGATCACGATCCCCCACTTTTCCTTTCCATCCTCCCATCCCTCCCCTGTTGTCCTTCCTCTATTCCTTTCATTCATCTATTTATATTTGATTATTTTACTTATACATAAAGGTGAAATTCACACACACACACAGACACACACACACACACACACACACACACACACACACATACACACACACGATTTTTAAAGAATTCATTCTGTATTACCCTTCCATTTCCCTTCCCTCCATTCTGCCTCTAAAATCTTCTACACTACTGATCTTCCCTTTAAGACTTTCATATTTTTAATAAAACTATATAAGGATGAATGGAATTGGAAACAAGGTAGGGGAGTTCCTTTGATAACTGAATGACAGAACTGGGGTAATAATCCTTAATACTTTACTAGCAATAACAATCTGAAAATGTGAGTGGTGTTAAGAATAAGTACCAGCAGTAACACTGATGCTTTGGTTGGCACTGTTATAACTGCTCTCTACACAACAGATTTAATTAGACCTCACTTTATCCCATGAAGTATGTGTTATCATCAACTCCATCATACAGATAAAGAGGTTCAACTCAGTCACTTGCCCAAAGCTGTCAAGCTGGTAGTAGCAAATCTAGATTTTGACTGAAGGAGTCTCATTCTTGATCCTACACTCTTACTGTTATTCTACATAGAATGAAATCCCTCTCATCCTTGAAAGCCACCACGAAGAGAGGGAGGGAAAGATGCAGTTCAATCCATTGTATGCCCACTTCTGTAGGGAGGGTAACTATTCACACATTTAGTAATATAAATGCTACAGGAGCCTATTACAAACACAAACTTTGCCCACGTCACTTTTTTTTTTTTTTTGTACCAGGGATTGAAACCAGGAGTGCTTAACCACTAAGCCTCATTCCCAATACTTATGATATTTTATTTAGAAATAGCGTCTTGCTGAGTTGCTTAGGGTCTCACTAAGTTGTTGAGGCTGGCTTTGAACTTGCAATCCTTCTGCCTCAGCTTCCTGAGCCATAGGGATTACAGGCATGTGCTACGGGCCAGCCATGTGTCCCTCTTTTTAAACTCAAATTTTTTGTCTCTATGAATCTTGGGGAGTTAAGGAAGAACAGGGGCAGGAAAATTTTAGAAGTGTAGTAATGGATGTAAGCAGAAGGTTTTATGAAATAACTTCACAATGTTCATGAAAGGGCAAGAAATAATAAATTTAGGAAGAAGGATTCAATGTAGACCAAGTGAAACAACATCTGATGGTTCTCAACTGTATTCAGTTCTGAATGTTTGAAGCAAGTCTCAGGGTTCACATGAATTCAAGGATATCACAGCAAGGAAACTGATATATTTTGGTAATGGTGGTTTTTTTTTTTTTTTTTTTTTTGCTTTATCTAGGTTGCCAATAGGCAATTAGCACAGCTCAAACAGCATTTAGAATGATATATCTTTATTAATGAAATAGAAAACTTAATTTAAACTATTAATTAAATGAATATTAATTAATAGCAAATAGCAAATAGGAGCTTGGGTATAGCTCAGTGGTAGAGTGCTTGCATGGCATGCACAAGGCCCTGGGTTTGATTCCTCATATTGCCAAAACCCAAAACCAAACAAACAAAAACTCCAAACAAAAAACACACAAACTAGTTATGTGTGTTAAAATAATGAGAAATAATGACTTTCTGTAGACATTAGATTATATAATTCCCTTCTTAATGTATTGCTGCATGCTTTTACTTTCAAATCTATTCACAGTCTCACACATCTATCTGCACCTTTTAGAATGCCTCATAAGCTATACTGACGTCCTCTGCTTTACATTTTGATAGAACTTTTATCCTAGTTAAAGTCTTCCTTTATCTTGTTCAGAAATCTGTTCTGATTAAAATCAGCCTAGATTCTTAATACAGCCTGCATATTCCTGCCATCTCTCAGTCTCTTAATGGTCACTGAGAAGCCTACTTGCATAGTTCCAGCTTTCCCCATTCACACACATCTCACCTCAGGTAAAGGTGACCTACGTAGCTACTTCAGATGCATTCTGTGTCTCCAGAATGGAGAACATGGGCTAAAGTATGACCTGTTCAGAAATGTAGCCTGTCACTTTTTTTGCAGTGCTGCGAATCAAGCATGCTAACCATGAGTTGCACTGAGTTGCACTCCAGCCACTATCACTCTTTCAAACCTACTTCCCTTTTACCAAATTAAAGATCATCATATTACCCATTAACTTTGTTTATGATATAAGGAATAATGCACAATTATAAAAAATACAATAGTATTTTATGCTGCCTCAAATACTTAGTTTTCTACCATTATTTTTGTTTCACTTGCATGAAATTCAACTTCATGTAAGTAATTTCAACTCTAAATTATATTCTTTCAACAAAAAAATTACTATTATTACTTTACCAATAATTATCTATGGTGTTTTTACTGTAGTCAATCACTTAAAAATTTAAAACTAGGGGCTGGGGTTGTGGGTCAGTGGTAGAGCGCTTGCCTAGCATGTGCAAGGCCCTGGGTTTGATCCTCAGCACAACATAAAAATAAATAAACAAAATAAAGGAATTGTGTACAATTAAAAAATATTTAAAAAAAATTTAAACTAAAACATTTTATGTTTGTACTACTCACCAGGATGCCCAAAATCATTTAGTTCATCTGAAACAGAATAAGGGAAAATATATTACTTTAAATAATCTGCCAATTTCACAAAACAAACTAGAGAAGTAGTTTTTGAGTTCTTAAATTATGTCATAATGTTTTATTAGTTTAGAACTTTTCAAATTAAATGAAGAAGCCATGCAAATACTGCATAGGAAAGAATGCTGTTGTGGACATCATTTAGGACTATTAAGCTACTGTTGTTTTCATTAAATACTGAAAATTTAAATAAATTCATTCACAATTTGTTCAAAGTTTTAGATATTCTGGCCAATTATGGGGGGGGGAACTCACAAGATGTCTATTTGTGGCAACTGTAAACTTCTTAAAACTAACAAACTTTAATTTTAGAACATTATAAAATTTACAAAACTACTGAAAGAAAATTTGCAAAACTACTGTACTCACTGACTTAGTCCCCCCCACTTTTTAATCATCGTAGGTTAGTATGGTGTATCTGTCATGACTAATGAGACATTTTATATTCTTTTTTGTTCTAGGACTCCATTTAGGAAACAATTGCTCAGATATTCCTTATTTCCAATAAATGGACAGTCTTGAGGATAAATTGGTCAGGTATTTTGTAGAATGTCCCTTTACTGGGCTTTACCTGATGTTTTCCTTCTGGTTACTCATGGTTTCTCAAAAAGTGACTATGCTTCAGGGAAGTAGAGTGGTTTTAGAATTAGCCTGTACCCACTCTGGGTCATCTTACCACGGCTCAAGAACAGTTAAAATATTCCAAGCAAATGTCCATGTTAATATAGCCACTATTTCTAAAATTCTTCAAAAAATTTTATGAAGGTAAAAACTAACATTAACAATACATTGCAAATGTTATAATATTCATAAAGTGTTATGCAGAAATTTTATTATTATATGTGGCATAAATCAATCTAAGAGTGGTATGAAGCAGTGCATGGGGTGTGGAAAATTTCTTCTGCTTTCAGTCTACTCATTTCCAGTAGTTATGTCAGCACATTCTTAGCAAGGCTGTTTCACACATTTGTCATACAGTTAGGTGCTTTGGACATATTCTGCATTCCATTGTGGGGGACCCTTCCTCTGGCCTCCTAAGTGATTGTTTAAAATCTGTACATGTGCATTACTCCCGCAGTTTTAACACAGGACAGATTCCATGCCACTCAAACCCCTAGACTTCACCTATTCAACCTCTGCCCCTTGTCCTAATCAAACATTTTAACAAAATACACAAAATGAAATAGAGGACATTATATTTTGTAGGTTAAAAAAAGATATAACATGGGATACTGTTCACAATATGTATCAATTCACCAACTATAAAATATCTCATCTTTATAGGCTCTTTAGAAAAAATTGGATCTAACTTTTCATTCTAAAAATTTTGGAGCAACTTCACCACTAGACTTTCATCTCTACATGTTCTGAATAGAGCTGTCTGAAAAAAACAAATTTTTATATTTTTTTGCCACTGAAAAAAATTACTTGAGAAATTGTGCAGGTATAGAAGCAGCATGGCAGGGTGATAATCACATGCATCATCATGAAGCCAAATGACAGTGCTCTCTTTTTATTTATTTTCACAGTGTTCAGGTATCTAATATTAGGATGTTTAAAAGAAAATATGCAATTAGGCAAAAAGGAGTTAGAGAGATGTTTGATGAGTAAATCTTCACATGGCTCTCTCACCTAGGGTTAACAGATCATGGATTAGAACTCCCTTATGTGAGAAAATTCTTATTTATTATCATGTACCAGGATAAAAACAATAGTTACAGTATTTTAAAGTGATATGATATGAAAGACAGGAGATATGAAAGACAAGAAAACCAGAAAACATGATTTAATATTATTTTCTTACTTTCTCCAAGTAGAACCCAAGATTATGTAGTAGTCTGAAGAGGCAGCAAGTGAAAAAATACTTTGCTATCCACAGACATAATTTTACAAATCAATGTGACAGCGCACTAAGGGAAGGTATCTAAGTTTTAATATTTACTCTTTACTCATTACAATTTAAGTACAATGTTTGGCTAATTAAAATATATTAGAAGTTTGTGTTGAAATAGATTTTCCATTTTTTACATATTATGGTAGAGGTGACTATAATCTATAGATTTGTAGCTTAAAAAATTCCTGTATTATTTTCAGAATATTTACTATTTGATTAAAACATGTAATAAACAACAAATCTCCTGTTCTGAAACTTTTATAGTAACTACATTTGCATTTGGGGGGCATCTTATAAAGGCTAACAGATAAAGTAATCTAAACAAATATTCATGACAATATAGCTACATATTATCTAAATTTTTGTATGATAAAAATCAACATTAAGGATTAATCACAAATGTTTATTATTTAAAACAAGTTATGCAGGAGCTTTGTTATATACAATAGAAAATCAACCTAAGACTAATAATTTCAGAATTTTGGTTCAATAGGATCTGTGGCAATTCATAAAACTTCAATGACTAACATACATTATTCTTCAATCAAAATAATTTCTTAGAGCTAGTATTTTTTCCATCACTGCACTCAGTAAGCTAGAGCTCTTCACCAGTGCCCAGAGCAACCAGCACGCAAGAGCCTTGGTCTTGAACCAAAGAATTACACTACCTTCAGTGCACTCCACTGCCTCATCTGTTCTTCCTTGTTTCAGAGAAAACAAATTTGAATATATTATAATTCATGATCTTATGAAGGGCAGCCATAAAGCAAAGAGATAAATAGCACAAAAACATGTGGGCACACCAACCCATGCATCACCATTATCTACTACTAACAACAGGATCACACACATAGTAAGCTTCAATAGCATAAACTCCCCAATTATGCTGTTCATAGTGGGGACTGTTGAGTAATAATTATGTTTTCCTTTATGAGTCTGTGATGTTTACTTTTTAAAATGTTTTATTAAAAATCTTTTTCTGGGCTGGGGTTGTGGCAAAGAGGTAGAGCGCTTGCCTAGCATGCATGAGGCATTGGGTTTAAACCTTAGTAACACATAAAGTAAAATAAAGACCTTACACCTAGAACTAAAAAGTAAGTATTTAAAAAAATCTTTTTCTATCAAATCATGTTTTTTTGTATGTAAAGCTTTAAAGAATATGTTTTCTTGCCATGAATGTTTAAAATAAACTAAAACATTTCAAGAAAATTAAAATCATTTTGCTTTTTTGTATGTGACTCTAGATATGAATTTAGTGTGCATTTTCTCAAATTCTATATAAACAATATAACTCCTGACATCAAACACACTGTTAAATAGTACGGGGTTAAAAGTAGAATTTCTTTTGCATAAATGTTTCAGTTTATATAGTTTATATTATATGAGTAATATAGCTTACCTATGATGACATCTACCTTCTTGCTATCCTGACTGTCTTGATCATTATAAACATGACACCGGTAGGTTCCTTGATGTTCTAAATCCACATAGGGCACCTGTATCAATATTAGAACACATACACATTTCACCTTAAAGTTTTAATTTAAATTGGCTTGGAGAAAAGTCATCTTGTACTAAAAAAAATTTCTAAAACATTTCAGAAGGCTTTAAATGTTCTTAGATTATTTCCATTTACTAGGCTAAATAGTAGCAAGGAAATAATATGATTTCAAAAGTGGTGAGTTTGGCATAATACTATTTGGAATTTTATACAGACACCAGGATTAAATTCTAATTTAAGAACCAATTAATTTAATTTATTTTTATTTTTTTTTATCTTTTCAAAACAGAAAATAAATATTTTAATGTACTGTTACATTCATTTCCATTAGAATATATTTATGGAACTCACACCAATACCATTTTTAATTGGCTATTCTTTCTATTTACATGTAGCTATTTACCTCCCGGAGAGGTTAGCAATTTAGGAATAATTATTAAAATAATAATTTACTTACATATTGGTTTTCCCCAAGTGCAGGATTAAATATCAGATACTAAATTTATAACCACATTTGTCAACACTTTGTATTTTACCTTCTTATACTAACATTAGGAGAAAATCCTTGATTTTACAATGTAATGTTAGAATGTGCAAGTATTAAAAGTTCATTAGAGTAAAACTGAACCTCAAGTTATTATATGTCATTATAACCAAGGTACATAATTTTACATAGCTTTCTAACTGCAATATTATTATATACATAAATGTCCTATGTAAGTCTTAATTTGGCTTAAGATATCAATTAGCTAAAAAATTATTCATTAGCAAAATAAAGCTTTATTTGAGAAAGTTATCTTATTTAAGTTAAACACATTTTAGTACTGTATGTAAAGTTTTAATATTTGGTAAGGAAAATTTATTCTTATCATCCCTTCTGTTTTATTATTACAGGGAGAATCTTGCCCTGGATTATATAGTACAGTAGGTTATAACTATTTATTTAATGTTTATCAATTAATTAAACTTAACTTTCATGATATCCTTTTATTTATCTATAAAATAAGGGCAATGAAATAATATATTACCCCTAAGATCTCTTCCAGTTCTAAAATATAATAGTAAAGAGTAAATTATATAAATTTGTACATTTATAAAAATGTATCTCTTAAAATGATTTCAAAATAGCCTTGTAAAATATGAATTTCTATGTTGCAAAACTGTCAACCACAATTTACTTTCTTACTCAGTTCTAAAATATACTTACTTTATCAAGTCTCCTTAGAATATGTTGAAATAATGTCAAAATCAAGATGTTGTATTTGAGCATTATAAACATTGTTGGTAATGATTATATAATTTTTTGCTTAACATAGATACAGCCCTCATTATGAAATGAAATAAAGTCAGCAGAACCAATTAATTTTAAATCAGAAGGGACTTGAAATAAAAATGTTGAAAACATTCAAGCACCTTGAAGAATATGAGTTTTAGTGTTCAATTTTCATTTTAATTCTACCATTTATTTCCCCAACCCCCCAAATCAACTACCTACCATGTATAGCTTTTTTGTCTCATGTGGTAATGGTGATTCATTTTTGAACCACTGGTAGTTAGGAATAGGGCTTCCAATAGCAACACACTGTAAAACCAATGTGCTGCCTAGCATTAGCTTTTGGGACTTTGGTTCAACACAAATTTGCAACCTGGATTCAGACAAGCTATCCAGACTTCCTTAAATTAAAAGAAAAAAATCTTTAGGTTAAAAACGAAAAACACATTTTTCCTATAATTAAAAAAATACATAAGTCCAAGTTCACTATTCAGTTTTCCCAATCTTTAAAAACATTTGCCAAATTAAGTTTCACAAAACTGTAGTATTATCAGAAACATTAAGAGATGTTCTGAGGATAAGCAAGTGCTATGACAAGTAAGTTTAGAAAATTCTGAATTAAGCAAAGTTAACAGGAAGGTAATGGGGAGAAAATAAGCTTGAGATGCAGATGCTGTGCATGAAGGCAGAGTAATAGGTAATGGAAACTGCAGGGTAGAGGAGCTCAGCAATAGGAACCAGACTGAGAAGATTCTGTGTTATCTTAGAAGATGGCATGAGCATGCAAGTGTGCATATGCATTGACACGAACACACACACAACACACACACACACACACACACACACGAAAGATGATTAAACCATATGGGGTCAAATCTTAGTGACTAGTGACAATGTATTAGACAAAGTATGTATGTGAGCTTTTGTTACTATTTTGACACTTTGAAGTTCTTTTAAAGTAAAAAGAGTTAAGGCAATTCATGAATCAATATTAAACTTCTTTTGTCACTTACTCCGGAAGCTTTCTGTTACTTCTGTCACATCACAAACATCCAACTGTGACCACTGGCTGAATTCAAAGGTAAGATTATTACAAATCCAAACAGCCTAGTTAATTTAAATGTGTGACTTTTATTTGCATAGCATTGTTAAGAAATAATTTGTGAAGAATGTTCAGCTATTTCTTTTTCACAAGTATTGAATGTTGGAATTTGCCAAACAGATAAGACATGCATTGAAGAGTTCATAGTCTGATGGGGAAAACCCAAAAGTAGAAAGGAAAGAGGGGACATATTATTTGAGTCACCTTTCGATTATCAGCCTTTAGTCATGTTTTCGATTGTTGGAATGTGGTGCTGAAGGGCTGTGGAGATATGGTACAAAAGTACATGCTGCCAGGCATTAAGGACACCTGATACCTGAACAACTCTTTATTTTTAATACCAGTGTAGGAGATCAGACAGACAAAAAAAGCTTTAGACAAGAAACTCCCTATGGAATAATACAGTGTGAACATTGAATTAAGAAGGTGCTGAGAATGCTGGGGAAGGATAAGTAAGTGGATGAGAATTCCTGCATTTCTGTTGTTTAAAGGAAGGAATCACAAAACTCCTCAAGACTGACTTGTTCAGTCATTAATTGAACAGTTCTGTGCTAGACAGGAATGGTAAGAGATTTGGAAATAAATTTCTGTGAGGTCACTTTTTTAAAGTGAGAAGACTTCATAGAAATTGAATACTCTTTCTCATCAATTTTTCATGACTTTCATCATAAATGAAGGTTCAAATACCTAATAAACTAAAATATATTGAGAACCAAATTTTCGCAATGCACTATTCTTAGTGTTTTTACAAGAATCATCTCATTGAATTTTTACAAGACACCTTCATCCCTGGGGCATTCCTGTTGGGCCACCTGCCTGGGAAATGGCCAAAGCATTACAGCATTCTCATAAAATTTCTTCATCATTTCCTTCAAGACGTTTTTATATTTAAAAGAGTATAAATGATGTTATATGTTTCATTGCTCTTTGTACTTCATTTCATTTAAAGTGTTGAGAATCAAACTTAGGGCCTCGTGCATTCTATGCAGGTGCTGTATCACTGAGCTACACTCCCAGCCTGATTCTTTTTTTTTTTTTGAGAAATTTTATTGATCCTCAAAGTGCTATACTTAGGAGAGTGTTATAAAACTAATGGAGATGCTGTTAAACTTTAAATGTTGGCAACCTTCTAAGTGTTGTAAATATTTTCCAAGCAATGAGTCTGAAACTGATTGATTCAAGACATTAGATACTTAATAGTGAATACATGGATGTATGGGTGAACCATGGTAGTGATAGAAAACTGGACACAAAAGAAAATCTAAGTTCCACTTGTGATTCTCTGTATGTATTAGAGCTGTTCTCCAAGGCATTCTATAAAAGCTCTGATTATACAAAGTAGAGATTCTAGTTTTTACAGTTGGCCACATTCCCTTGTTCTTTCTCCATTCAACATACTACCCAGGAGTATTCCACCACTCCTAAGAGAGCCCGGAGTCCAGTGTATTGCTCTATAAATAAGGAGTCCAAATGAATGGCTAAAGTGAATCCTACACTGTATCCAAGAGGAAGGGATCTAAAGATACCTTAGGAACTTTCACAAGTCTTCCTTGTCCCACTATCTGGCAACAAGCCACTATCCACTTGATTATTTTGTTTCCCCTGATCCTTTCAACCCTTTTGAAATTTCTTTCCTTTTTTAACCCAGAATTCTACTACTCCTTTACAAAAGCCTTCAAATCTTTCTCTTCATTGAAGTTCCTTTAAAACATCTCAGCAGATCCTAAAACATAGATCAACCCAGATCAACTTCTTTGCTCTCTTTCCCTTTATGGTTCTGATGATATAATTCAGTTAACACATCCACAGGCTTTCTCTTTATCTGAACTGTTGGAACTGATGGTCCATTCTCTCTTTCTCTTTCCTCAAACTTCATAGCAGTCTACAAGCTTTACCTTTTTCTCTCCATGGATCTATTGCCTTCTACTTTGTGGAGAAAAACAGAAATTATCAAGTGAATATTTCCTCAATTCTTTACCAAAAGATGTGTCACAGAAAACCTTCCACACCTTCTTATCATCACTTAGTCTCTCATTCTGTAGTGTATGATATTTATTCCTTGTCTTGATGTTGAATCTTTTATACTTTGGTCTCTGAGGGTAGGTATCTATTTATTAGTTTTTTGCATTTGGAATAACTAAACTCATGGTTATAAAACTCAATGTTTGAGATATTAACTCTTCCAAAGATTATATATATATATATATATACTATAATTCCAACTAAAGCCCAGAAGGCTTTGGTGAAAATGGACAGGCTAAAACTGAAAATGATGGTCAAGAAAATAATAAGATTTTAATACTTAATATAAAACCATACTGAGTATGACTGCATGGTATTGGAGAAAACTATCAAATGAAATGAACAGAAGAGAATAGAATGCACAAAGTAGACTCAAATATATGATCTCCTGCCTTATAACAATGGTGACACTGTCAAGCAGTAGAGAAAATGAATATCTATTTCATTAAGATTCCTCTATAAGGGAAAAGATGCATGGGAAGATGAAACTTAACATCTACCCCAAACAATATAAAACTCATACCTAGATAAACCACAGACATTAATGCACAAAGTAAAACAAAACAAACTTCAGAAGAAAAAGCAGGTGACTATCTTTCTGAGAGTAACCAAAGATTTCTAGAATACGGCACATAAAGAATTAATCATGATGGAAATATTGGTTAATTGAACTATTTCAAATTTAGAATTTTAGGACACCAGAAGATACCTATAAAAGTACAAGGCAAACTATTTTTGTTTATTATGAAGTCAGTACTTGATAAGCTTTTGATAAGTTAAATGTATGATAGATAAGTTCCTGGTTCTTAATAAATATTTGATTATTTTGGGAACTATGTTTCAAGTTACTACAAAACACCAGGAACTATGTAGTGGTCTATTTACACATATTATTTAATCTATTCTTTACCACAACTGTGCAAAGTATGTAGTAATATTTACAGATAATGAAATGAGTGCCCAGAAAGATTTAGCAATCATACTTATTTCTAATGGGAGAGAGTGTTACAAAGTCCATATCTATTGATGTTCCATCTACTATTATTGTATGATAATAGTATTTTTCCTTTTAGTTCAGTGAAGTTTTGCTTTCTGTGTTTAAGGACTCTATTATTAGGTAAATGTACATGAATTGATCTGTAATTATAAATTAGCCACTTTTTCCTCCAATAATATTTTTGCCTTAATGTCTACTTTGTCATTTATACTGCCATTTTTCTTATCTTTGAATTTCAGGGTGCTCTATTTAGTTATAAATTTATTTCTTAAGCCAATTTCAGCTTTTTTTATTATAACTACATGGTTAGTATAATAGTTCTCATTGTTGGATATTTGTCTGTGTTTTGACTTTTGTTTTTACATCTTGTTCTTTTTTTATTTCATCCTTTACTAACTCCTTTTATGATAAAGAGATATTTTGTGTATCCTTTTGATTTACATTTTTAAACTTATTAGTAGTTTGCTGTAGGCATTATGATATGCATCTTCACTTATAATAATCTATTTTAGGGCTGGGGATATAGTTCAGTTGGTAGAGTGCTTGCCTTGCATGCACAAGACCCTGGGTACAATCCCCATCACCACACACACACACACACACACACACACACACACACACAAACAAGATCTACGTTAGATTTACACAAAATTCTGATAAAATATAGACTCAAACATAGACTCTGGTAAAATATTAAAATGAAAAATACAGTCATTTCTGCCCACCTACTTTGTTCTCTTACTGTCATACATATTAATTATATATGCTATCAAACCAATTACACAGTTTTGCAATTTGTTTTATAAAATGTAATATACATTCCTTTTATTTTTTCAATCCAGAAACTTTACTTTTTTTTAATGTTCTCACTTTTGTATTTTGTTATTTGGATTCAGCTTACAATATGATGTCATTTTATTTCAGCTCAAAGGACTTGCTTAAGGATTTTGAGACAATTATGCAGGGAAAATGTTCCATCAGTCTTTGTTTACACATAAAAGTCTTTACTTCATTTTTGAAGAATTCTTTTACTGGAAATTAGCTTTTGCCCAGCATCTTGTTTTTCTTTTATCACTGGATACATTCTTCTCTTCATTACTTCTGGCAAGAATCAAGAGAGTCAGATTTTCATAGAATAATTGCTTCCCTGTATGTAATGAATTGTTTTCTTTTTGATGCTACTGTGCTAATTGAGACCTGGAGAAGATGTGAAAAGAAGGCAAGAAGCCACCAAATACATTGTACTTTCTTGAACTTGGCTAGATTTTTTAATTAATTATTGATTCTCAAGTATATATATATATATATATATATATATATATATATATATATATATATATATATATTTTTTTTTTTTTTTTCTTTTCCAGTAACCTTAAATGGTTGAAGTTGGCAATTTTATTATGTTTTATCATTGCTTTTGGGCAGAAAATTGAGGGTGATGTCCTCACAGATCCATGATGGAATATTCAACCGATTAATTTTGTTTTAAGAAACAAGGACTTGATACTGCTTATCTCTTTTAGTTCTAAATTTTACTTTAGTATTAATATAGCCATCTGAGCTCTCTTTAGATCAGTGTAATCACAAAAACTCTTCTCTTTTCAATTGTTCCTAAACATTTATTTGTCTTTTTATTTAATGTGGGATTCTTGCATACATCAGATGGTTTTGTTTTACTTTTGATCCATTCTTACAATAATTGTAGTGTTCAGGATAATTACACACTTACATTTAATGCACTTGTTAATATAGTTAGGTTTAAAACAAACACTCTTATTTATTTTTTATTTGTCCCATTTGTTTCCTTTTTTCATTTTTTGATATTTTCAGCCATTTTTATTAACTTAATATACTTTTATTACCCATCTTCTTTTTATTTGTCTTATTATCTATACTGTGATATAATTTGTTTCTTTGAGTTTTTAGTTCTCAGTTAACTTTAAGTTATCAGTCTTCTTTTAGTTGATAATATACCACATCACATGTAGTATTATAAACTTACAATACCATGCTTATTTCTATAACTATTTCTTATTGAAATGTTTTGCTATTTTTTTTGCTAATTATCTTGGAAATAAATTTTAATTAAAAATATTATATTTAGCTAGGTTCAATTGCACATTCCTGAATCCCAGTGACTCAGTAGGTTCAGCAACTTAATGAGACCCCATATCAAAAAAAAAAAATAGTTGGAAATGTTGTTCAGTGGCAAAGATATCCTGGGTTTAATCCCCAGTAGCACACAAACGTACACACACACACACACACACACACACACACACACACACACATAGGATAGAGGGGAGAGAAAGAGAGAGAGGGATGGGGATGATTTTGAGTGATCTTTATTCATGAAGACCTAGATTCTCAATTGGTATAGTTCTCCTTTCTGCCAGAAGTACTCCCCTTACATTTCTTGTCTGCTTGTGATATTCTTTTAGCTTTTTAGGTCTAAAATAAGGTGTTTTCTTCTCCTTCATTTTTTAAAAATTAGTTTTGGTCTGTAGAGAATTCTAGATGTACAATATTTTTCTTTATTTCCTTGAAGCTGTTACTCCCAGGCCTTTGTGTTTGGATTGTTTTCAACACTGCATTTGCTCACCCTCTCATCTTATTTTTCTACATGGACTGTGCTTTTCCCTAACATTTTGCTTCTAAAATATTTTTATCATTGGATTTAAGTTATCTTGTTATGAAGTATATAGGTATAATTTTCTTCATTCGTCTTATAATTAGAGTTTATTGATCATTTTTGATCTGTGAATTTTTAGCAGCTCTCCAATTTGGCAAAATATTTGATAGATTATTTCAAATGCATTTTTCTGCCCCACCTTTTAGAGACTCCAAGTATCATGCATGTTAGATCACAAGCCACAAATTACCAATTCTTTATTTTTTAAAAACATTTTTAAGTTTTGTTAGTTTCAATTGCTCTGTCTTCAAAATCATTAACATATTTTTCTTCATTAGCTGTTATTTATCAAATCCAATTTCTTACTTTTATTATAATTTTCATCTGAAGAAGTCAGATTTTTGTCTCTTTAACATCTCTTCTATATTTCTGCTAAACATATTTCTTTTTTCCCCTAGATTACTGTGTTTATGCTATATACTTGTAATAATTTTTATGTCCTTGTCTGCTAATTTTATTAAGTGTGTTACTTCTCAGTCTGTTTCATGTGACTGACATTCTCTTCCTTAATTATTATTTTCTGCTGATAAAAGTTTGGATCTTTAATGACCCCCAAAGGCCCATGTAGTAAAGAATTGATCCCCAGGAAGGCACTATTGGGAGGTGGAGAAACTTTTAAGAGGTAGAGCTTAATGAGAGGTCTTTTGGTCTTTGGGAGTTTGCCCTTTAAGTGTACTGTGGGACTCTACTCCATTCCTTGATTAATTTTTTATCTCTGGCCATGAAGTGAGCAGTTTTGCTGTATAACATTCTCCCTGCCACTGCTATCTACCACCACACCACACCAGAGGCCTAAAAGTAATGGATCCAAAACATAAGCCAAAATCAACCTTTTCTATTTATAAATTGATTATTCCAGGCATTTGTTATAGTGACAGAAAGTTGATGAACACCTTGCTTTACATGAGTGACAGTCTTTGTTTAGATTCCAAGGGTGAGATGTGAGACTTACTTGCTTGAGAACTGCATTTATTCATTTTTATTTGTAAGACCAGTGATATAATCTCTGAGCTGGAAATTATTTTCTCCAATATATATCTGCTTTGTACTCTCATATTCATTACAGCCTTGTTCACAATAGTCAAGTTATGAGTCAGTGCAAATGTACATTGAAAGTTAAAAAGATAAAAAAAGTGTGAGAAAAATATATAATTTATAAAATAAACATATAAAATGTCATATAATACATATAAAATATATAATATGTAAATATAATTTTATGTATATATACATATATAGACACAAACATACAAATGAGAATGCAGTGAGAATACCTAAATACACATGCACTAGAGTGTTATTCTGGCATGAAACAAAGGAAATTCTGTTAGACATTATGGTAAGCAAAATAAGCTCATCAGAAACCAATTCTGTATTGGTCACTCATGTGTAATCTTAAAACACACACACACACACACACACACACACACACACACACTTATAAAAACAGAGAATAGAATGGTGATTGCCAAAGTCTTAAGGGTGAGGAAAATGGGGATATGATAGTCAAAGTCCAAACTTTTCAGTTATAAAATGAACAATTTCTAGGGACCTCATGAATAGCTGAATGTTGATGGATCTGTTATATATTTTGATTGTGGTAAAAGTTATACAATGTATACCTACATAAAATCATTCTGTGGTGTCCATTGAAAACATGCTATCTTTATCAACTAAATATTTTTAAAATAAAAATAAAAACATGTAAAATATTTCTCTAAAAATCCTTGAATGTTTTGAAATTTGATTAACCTATTTGGAAAATATTTGGCCATTTTTTGCTCTTTCTTTTATGGTTTGACAAATATTCCTGAAACACATGTAGTCCAGGACTAATTTTTGCAACCATTGAGAAAAAAATCTTCTCTCTATTCAGTGAACTTAGATTTTAGTTTCCTCAAATGAAAGTAATCATTAGTACTCAGCTGAATTCTCATAGGGGACCCTCTGCTGTTCTTCAGAGTTCTCACTGAGCAGTTCTTTTTCACTCCTGCACTCAGCCCTGTGAATTCTAGCCACCTTGACCTTCATGGACTCTAGGATCTATTTTGTTAATGCAGAGAGATTTCTGGACTCCCCCTGGTGCCCCCTGTCTCTACATCATTGCCAGGAAACTCTTAGCAATTGCAGTTCTTACTTCTCTAGTTTTCCTTATCCTTTATTGCACAGCATCCAATATCTTTAGAACAACTTTTTCATATATTTTATATAGTGTCTTAGTTGTTTGAAGTGACTCTTTCTCCATCTTGGCTCTGTGCATGTTTCATCTACTGGTCTGTATACTTAATGTTTGTTAAGCAGGATAAATAAAAAATGATGCATTTTAATGCTTTCTAGTTTGCAAAACTTACTTAGACACATTGTTTTATTTGATTGCACAAAATACATAAACTGCCAATTTTATTATGAAATGGAAAATTGTTTCAAATTTCTCTGTAATTCTTAATCCTGCATTAAACCCTAATAATCATCATCTTGTAAAGTGTAACTAGGGGGAAGTCTGTTGGTCTCTCTAAACTTTAATTATTTTACCCATTGATAGAGAACGTTAGAATTAAGTTGTATAAAATGATTTGCCTAAAGGCTGGTCTATAGTTAAACTCAGTAAATTGTAATTATTATTAGTAGTAAAATGAACAGATGAGAATATAAAAGTCTAATTGTCAAAAAATTGAAAGCCTTGGCTTCTCCTCCCTCAACCCATCTCCTGGTTTAAGAAAGGGGAGAGAGAGTTGACAAATAAAACATCTCAATCCTATTTAAAATAGCTATTTGCCTTTGATTGTATAGTTATGAATGTGCTTATTATATTTTCTATACACAACATAGTATAAGATTAAATTTAGAATAATCAGATTAAATTTACTACTTTTCTTTGAATATAATATTTGTACCCTATCATAAATGCTTACATTTGAATTATTTTGATAATTTTTGTCAAAATATCATTTTGTCTCATCTAGCCTAGATATTAGATAATAAGACTTTAAGAATCCTATAGATGTTTCTACAGGGGTCAAATCTGTGACACTAAATTTTTGGTACCAGATGTGTTCATGGACATTCTTTCAGTAACAACTATACATGATAAGTATACATGACTTCAACTTCTTGACTAGCTGAATACTGAAGTTGAAGTGTGAACTTGATATAGAAGATGTGACTCTTAAGTCATTGACTATTGAGTATTGATGATGGCATCTTATTCATTTAAAAAATTTCACACCTAATATAATTCTGAAGAAGTGTAATATATAAACATGCTGTCCTCCAAAAGATATTATACTTTAAATGTTTTTAAAGGTTTCCAATGCTTAGTTAATGATTTTTTATGCTTTTTCCTAAAAATGAAGAAAAGTTTGAAATTATTGTTTATCCACAGACAGCATAGCAGCATTACAAGAGTATAAATGTCCTTACCCTCAGAGATGACACACCTGTAAGGGACAAAGCTTTCCATGTGTGGCTCAGGCACCTTCCCTCAGAATTCTTTTTCTAAAATTTTGATTTGGGATTCAACTTTAAGTGTTATAAGAGGTAACACACTTCATAAAATCCTGTTAAGTAAGTTATAATTACAGTTCAAATTCCAATAAGGAAAATTCAGCATTGCTAAACTGAGGAATGAAGCTTAAATATACAATTAATATAAGCTTATGTTAAAGGATTTGATGGAATTAATAAACTCTATAACAATAGCTTATTACTTAATCATGAACACAGGCAACAATTTCTTGCTGTCAGTAACTAGAAAGTCAGCCTACCTTCTGTTTATTGCTTTTGAATAGTGTTCTTTCATCAAACAAAACCCAGTAACCAGTGTAAATTTGAGGGGCTTGGGTAGTTTTCATGAAAAAATAAAGAAAAAAAAAAGCACTTGGGATCTTAGAGAATAAAGTTTAAATTTAACCCTCAAATATGAAAAATGCAAATATTTATTCTGAAATATACAATATAAAAGAAACAATATTGGAAAAGGCAAGAGAAAGCACTTTTCTTCCAGATGTCTAAGAAATATGTCCAATGATATGAAGAGAACAAGAAATAATTTCTGGCTTTGGTTAGAAAATCAAGCATGATAACACTGGCTGCTTCAGGACCTGGGCTATTCCTTATCAATACAGGGATAAAATTTATAAACTGAAGTCGTATTAGTGGTTCCACTCAGTGATCTCATTTATTATATTTTTATTATATATTTATTATATTTTCTATGTACAACATACTGTAAGATTAAATTTAGAATAATCAGATAAAATTTACTACTTTTCTTTGAATATAATATTTGTACCCTATCAGAAATGCTTACATTTGAATTATTTTGATAATTTTTTTTACATCAAGCAATTTCTTGATGTACATTTACTCAAATATGTTGTCTATAAAAAAGCCCCATCATTTTCAGTATATCTGGCATTAATCAAACTCTATATTTTTTACCCTAAAAACTGACCTTTCTGAAGATCAAATAAATATAATGTTATTAATTTACACTATATATTTATCTTGAGTCTCTCTCTCTCTTCATTTCCCTTTCTGTCTCTCTCTCTCTCTCTCTGTGTGTGTGTGTATATATATATATATACACACACACACACACACATATACCCACATATACATATGGACATACACACATATATCTATCTATCTATCTATCTATATATTATATATATATATATATATATATATATATATATATATATATATATATATATATATATCCAGTATTAGGAATTGAAACTGTGTCTTTGAACATGCTAGGCAAGCATTCCATCCACAGCCCCCAAGACAATATATTTTGTGTATTTTGAAGTTAAATATGATTTTTTTGATCCCATCTTTCTGACTTCATTTAATTTGTATTACCTCCTCATAGGCCTAAATACACATACTCCAAATATTTGTATTTCCCAAGTCACATTGAATGTTAGGACTTCAACATACAGATTTGGGGCCAGGGAGAAGGGCAAACATAAAGTCTTTAACAGAAGCTAAAATATTCATACCCCATTTCTCATCAATCATCAGATGAGTACTTCTTCTGGAAATTTGTTCCCTGGCATTTTGGTCCAGTGCATGGATAAAATAAAGACTTTAATAATCAGAGGAAGCCTCACGTAAGGAAATGCAGTCTGGCAATTGCAAGTGTGTGGAGTACAGACTGAAGTGGTTAAAATGTGGGAATATGAGTGGAATTTCAACAGCAACTGCTTAACCTCTTTAAATAAAATCTGCAGAATAACCTACAATAATTTACCTATGAACTTGGTCATGTGTTTGTGTAACAAGGATGAGTTATTTATTTACTTTTTTTTTTTTTTTTGGCTGGAGAGGAGTACCAGGAATTGAACTCAAGGGCACTCAACCACTGAGCTACACAGCCCTGTTTTGTATTTTATTTAGAGGCATGGTTTCACTGAGTTGATTAGCACCTCACTTTTACTGAGGCTGGCTTTGAACTTGTTATCCTCCTGACTCAGCCTCCTGAGCCACTGGATCAGATTTTACTTAATTATTGAATATTTAATTTATTTCTTTTTCATGGTTTTAATTTTTATTTTTAATAAATTTATTGGGAATCTTTTAGGGTATATAACATGATGGGATAAAATGCCCATGTAACAAAATGACTACTATGCTGGAATATATTTTATAATTTTATGCTTTTGTAATCATTGGTACTTTCTTACTATTGTGTCAAAATAAGATAACCACAGTTCTTAGAATATAAAATGAGTTTCATATTTAGATTTCCTTAATAGAATACAGGGAGTTATTGCCATTTACTTATAATTTTTAAGAGAGAGAGAATTTTTTAATATTCATTTTTTTTATTTTTCAGCAGAGACAACATCTTTATTTGTATGTGGTGCTGAGGATCGAACCCAGGCCACACGCATGCCAGGCGAGCGCACTACTGCTTGAGCCACATCCCCAGCCCAATTACTTATGTTTTAAAAGCATACCTGATTTTTAATTGCATGTTTATTACATTGTGTATTGAATTCACTGACATTTTAAAGTCAGAACTATGGCTTAAGTTCTGCATCTTGCCACCTTGCTCCTGGATAATATAATATTTTATAGTTATCATTTGAACACTTTTCTTTTTAAAATTTATAGAAACAAATATTAAGCTAGCAATATAAATTCATTTGCTCTTCTTTCTGATACTATTTGTATATATATATATATATATATATATATATATATATATATATATATATATATATATTGTATTTTACAAAATTTATGCTTTTACATGTATAGTCTCAACATAAAAATAAAAGAGAAGAGTCATTTGCAAATGATGTATTTCAACAAATTTTAAAGATAAAAAGATAAAAAGCAGATGGAGAAAGAGTGAAGGATGGGAAAACTGGAAACAAATGTTTGCCATGTACACAGGGCAATGACAGCAAAAAGAATATCATTTTTAATGCTGGATCTGAGTTCAGTATTTACAGGCAGCTGACAGAAAACACATTTGGATAGAAATTGTGGGTAAATTGAAAGATATGTTTGTTAAAATAATGCAAAGAAATGAACTAAATAGAGTTAAAACTCGCAGAAAAATGGATGTGCTCCCTGGAGCTGCATAACCCATATTCACATAGACAAAGTAATGTAAGCAGATTATTGACATGCCCTCTCCAAATCAAATTACAGACATAGCAGGGAAAACAAGCTATGTTAGCATTCTGTAACAGAATACAAGTGTTATCCAACCAAAAAACACCTCCATTTAGAGGTAGGCATTGGGAAGAAAGGTCCCTGGAAGGGAAGTGACAATGATAAGTGCGTTTCACAGAGGGGACCTACACTAATCTGTACCAACAAAGTTAGGAACAAATGTATTAGGAGTGTAATAGAAATCCATTCTTTAGTGTATTTTCACAATCTCTCATGAATGACTCCCAAATCATAAGAGCTATAAAAATGAGATTTCTTACCCCACCCCCAATGCATTGGCTATACAATTTACATAATCTGAATTCACTTGCTGACAAAATCTGACTAAAATAACATGAAGCTATTGTTTCCTTTTGTTTATCACACTTGCTATGGATATTTATGCTTTCTGTTTCAAAAATGTTTATTGATATTAATTATAGAGCCTGCTCCAAATCTTACAGAAGATGTTACATATTCTATAGTATATAGTGTCTTCATGGTTATGTTTTCATAGTATCTAAATCATTTTGAATTTCAAAATACCTTTAACTTCAAAAGTGTTTGTAACAGGAAAGATAGATAAATATAAGGGATTATGTACTTGCATGGAAAAACAAACACCAAATTTAAATGGAACTTAGCATTTACAAGGAAAGGAAGGAGAACTTGATACAAGTCATTCATTGGAGATTTATTAAATTGGGTGATGTTCACATTTATTTATTATATTAATTTATATTCCTTCTCTCTAATAGTTCCAAATGATAGAAATTACCCCCTAAGAACTTAAGAATATACAGGAATGCCTTTGATTTATGTGTGTTGATTTTATATTCTGCCACTTTGCTATTATTATTATTATTATTATTATTAGTATTATTAGTATTATTAGTATTAGTATTAGTATTACAATTCTTAATACACCTCTATACCACAATTTATCATATCTTCGTATACAAGACATGCTGACACCAAATTCACATCTTCATACATGCACTTTGTACAATGATGTGGTTCTCCTTCCACCATCCATGCTATTCCCCCTCTCTCTCCCCTTCCCTGCCACCCCCCCTCCCTATCTAGAGGTAATTTTTCTCCCATTCTCTCCCTCCTTATCCCATCCTGAGTCACCCCCCTTATAACAGAGAAGAGATTCAGCATTTGTTTTTTAGGGGATTGGCTAACTTCACTTAGCATACTCTGCTCTAATGCCATCCATTTCCCTGCAAATGCCATGATCCTATTCTTTTTTTAGTGCTGAGTAATATTCCATTGTGTGTAAATGCCACATTTTTTTTTGTCCATTCATCTACTGAAGGACATCTAGGTTGGCTCCACAGTTTAGCTATTCTGAATTGTTCTGCTATAAACATTGATGTGGCTGTGTCCCTGTAGTATGCTGTTTTTAGGTCTTTTGGATATATATGTAAACATACAACCTTTTCAAACCTTCTTTACTTATAAAGAGCTTTAAGAACAAACTCTCTAGAGGGGAAAAGAATTAGAAAGGGCCAAGTCTATGCTTAGGATCAGAATTCAAGTGAACTTCATGTTTTTCTTTCTGAGACCTATGACCATTAGTTTCAGTAGACTGAATTTCACCTTCTGTCATATCATAGCTGAAATTCTAAAACTAAAAGGTTTACTGTTTGGGTGTCTATCACCTGACCCTGGTGATAGGATGTGGTTATTTCCATAGTGAGGCATATTCTGCTTTTTTCCCCCTAGAAACAAAAAAAGTGAAATAATGTTAACTCCTGCACAAAGTCATTGCTACAGAGTGGTTCCTACCATTCTTCAATAGCCAGCATATGTTATCCACCTTACAATTGTCCTCTAACGCTTACATCACTTACATAATTTCATGTGCTCTTGTGCATGGATCTCAGAGGCCAACTCAAGTTATCTTCTCTTTGCTCCAAATTGCAAAAACATCTCCAAATATGTTAGTGTGATCAAGGGAGGTATCATGATCAAAATTGCAGTTGAACTGGGCCTCAGAGTTTTAAATAATAAGAATAGGAAGATAAATTGTTATTCCATGAAGATTGATATGCTAGACATAAAGTCATCAAGAAGGATTCCAGACTGTGTCCAGGGGGAGAATGCAGAAGAGCAGGATGCCTAAATTTACTCATATCATTCCTGAAATTGTAATACACATGTCTCATGAAATATCAAGTTCAAATTATGATAAATGCTAAAATTTTTATTTGATGTCAGCAAACCCTAGAAATGATGTTTTGGAAGAAGCTTGATATTTTTGATGATCAAGGAAAATGACAACAATGACAAGAAAAACAAAACTTATACAGAGGTATCTATAACCAAAAGGCTTTAGGGTAAAATTTATGTATATATTAGTATTATTTAGCCATAATTTGGATTACCTAAGTTTCAGAGAATATATTAACGTATTTCTATGTAGAAGGAGTTTGTATTTTTAAATGGGAGGAATTTTTATTTATTTGCAAATGCACTATATTCTATGTAGCTATAGAGAAACTAAAAACATATTATTAACATAAGACAAAGACACATGCATATCTATAATGAATTACACAGTACCCAGGAATGTCACATTTGCCACTTTCACCTATTCTTATAGAATTCATTTTCATTAAATCATGTCAACCTAATAAATCCCATTTTACTATAAATAACAAAAGCTTTCTCAAAAATAATAAAAATTAATGTTATTCATCGATGTATCTGAAAGACATCAATGTTCATTGTTTTTAAAACTATATTTTAAATTTATTATCAAAGTAATATGTTTAAAATAACTCTGCTGTTAAAAGTCCACTAATAATTGTTAAAAGCAATGACATGCAGCTTACTTTTTGTATATTTCATTATCCACACCTCAAAATAACATGTGTGTATAATATCTTAATTTATGAAAATGAAGTCATTTTTGTATTGTCTTCTGATATGACCAAAAATATTTAAAGTATTTAGACTACCTCATCACCTCCATGTACTCTGGGTATGGTTACATTACTATTCTTAAGTTCTTTTTTTTCCTTTTTTCTAATTTTATTTTTTTTATCTTTCATACATTTGATTCAAGTGAGTTATGAACTTCCATTTTTACCCCAAATACAAATTGCAGAATCACATCAGTTACACATTCACAATGTTTACATAATGCCATATTATTGACTATTGTATTCTGCTGCCTTTCCTATCCCCTACTATCCCCCTCCCCTCCCCTCCTATCTTCCCTCTCTACCTCATCTGTTGTTGTTCAGTTCTCTCCCTTCCCCCCCTTCCCCTCACAACCTCATATATGTGATTTTGTATAACGATGAGGGTTTCCTTCCGTTTTCATGCAATTTCCCTTTTCTCTCCTTTTCCCTCCCACCTCATGTCTCTGTTTAATGTTAATCTTTTCCTCCTGCTCTTCCTCCCTGCTCAATTCTTAGTTGCTCTCCTTAAATCAAAGAAGACATTTGGCATTTGTTTTTTAAGGATTGGCTGGCTTCACTTAGCATAATCTGCTCTAATGCCATCCATTTCCCTGCAAATTCCATGATTTTGTCATTTTTTAGTGCAGAGTAATAATCCATTGTGTATAAATGCCACATATATTTATCCATTCATCTATTGAAGGGCATCTGGTTTGTGAATTGTGCTGCTATGAACATCGATGTGGCAGAATCCCTGTAGTACGCTACTTTAAGGTCTTCAGGGAATAGTATGAGAAGGGCAATTGCTGGATCAAATGGTGGTTCCATTCCCAGCTTTCCCAGAAATCTCCATACTGCTTTCCAAATTGGCTGCACCAATTTTCAGTCCCACCAGCAATGTACAAGTGTACCCTTTTCCCCACATCCTCACCAGCACTTGTTGTGTGACTTCATAATGGCTGCCAATCTTACTGGAGTGAGATGGTATCTTAGGGGAATGAAACTGGAAATCAATGATTAAAGAAGGAAGGAAAAATTCTACATCACATGGAAAATGAACAATAAGTTACTGAATGATCAATGGGTTACAGAAGACATAAAGGAGGAAATCAAAAATTCTTAGAGATAAATGAAAATACAGACACAACATATTGGAATCTATGGGACACAATGAAAGCAGTTTTAAGAGGGAAATTCATAGCCTGGAGGTCATTCCTAAAAAAAAGAAAAAAACAACATATAAATGAGCTCACACTTCATCTCAAAGCCCTAGAAAAGGAAGAGAAAAACAACAGCAAATGTTCCAGAAGGAAGAAATAATTGAAATCAGAGTGGAAATCAACAAAATTGAAACAAAAAAAAACTATTGAAACAATTGACAAAACTATAAGTTGGTTCTTCAAAAAAATAAATAAGATCAACAGACTCTTCACAATGCTAAGGACGAGAAGAAGAGAGAGAACTCAAATTACTAACATATGGGATGAAAAAGGCAATATCACAACAGATGCTACAGAAATACAGAAGACAATTAGAAATTATTTTGAAAACCTATATTCCAATAAAATAGAAGATAGTGAAGACATGGATAAACTTCTTAAGTCATATGATTTGCCCAGACTGAGTCAGGAGGATACACACAATTTGAACAGACCAATATCAATGGATGAAATAGAAGAAGCAATCAAAAGACTACCAACCAAGAAAAGCCCAGGACCGGATGGGTATACAGCGGAGTTTTACAAAACCTTTAAAGAAGAATTAATACCAATACTTTTCAAGTTATTTCAGGAAATAGAAAAAGAGGGAGCTCTTCCAAATTCATTCTATGAGACCAACATCACCCTGATTCTGAAATCAGACAAAAACACCTCAAAGAAAGAAAACTACAGACCAATATCTCTAATGATCCTAGATGCAAAAATCCTCAATAAAATTCTGGTGAATGGGATACAGAAAAACATCAAAAAAATTGTGTACCATGATCAAGTAGGATTCATCCCTGGGATGCAAGGATGGTTCAATATATGGAAATCAATAAATGTTATTCACCACATCAATAGACTCAAAGATAAGAACCATATGATCATCTTGATAGATGCATAAAAAGCATTCGACAAAGTACAGCTTCCCTTTATGTTCAAAACATTAGAAAAACTAGGGATAACAGGAACTTAATGTTTTATTTTTATGCTTAAGAAACAAGAAGACTACATGAAAACAGATTCCTTGGTCTAGTTTATTTTTGCAAATGGTTTAGGTTTAATTCTGAGAACACAAAAATATGCCAAATCTTAATGTTAGATTTAACATTAATATAGGTACATTGATAGGTGAGAGATCCATCTATTGATAGATGAAGGAAGAAAGCAAAAGAAAAGAAGGAAGGAAAGAAGATACTAATAAGCAAGAAAGCAAAAGAAAAGAAGGAAGGAAAGAAGATACTAATAACCATTGTCCAATTATAATTTTCATGGTTCCTTTTTAAAAATTTTCGGTACCCAATTGTTCTTATAATTCAGGCTTCTTTTAGTTGTTTTCAACTAATTTATTTCTCATTTTCTCTATTTTCCAGATCATGAAGGTAAATACTATCCAGCCTCTATTTTCTCTTGGTAATTTAACAAAGCCATTATCTTTGTGGTTCTGTCTTTTGAACAGGTTTCTATCTCTTTCTAATAGAGCTGATCTAGATCAATTCCTCTTTTTCAAAATTACAAAATCTTTTTGCATGCATATTTTATTTTGAAGCAAGGACACTTGAAATAATTATTTTGAGGCAAGGTGTTATATAAAGTGAACAATAACTACATATCTTCAATTATCTAAAATTCACACCTACATATATAACTCTAAATAATTACCAAAATGAAGTGCAGATTAGATTATCATGTAGCATCTGATGGCTGCCCTTAAGCTGCAAAGCGTGTTTTCAGAAATAATTTCCTGCAACATTCCTCACTGTATTTGCAGACTGAGTTGATCCCTTCCCTGCTGTTCTCTGATCTGCTGCTGGGTTACTAACCGACCCAACAGACAGACTGGCTCTTGCTACCTGCTGCTCAGAAACAGATTAACTCACTACAAGCCATATAGGCTAGGAACTTCACAAATTCCTCTCCTTTTGCTTTTGGCTCTTCGGAAAGTTAATGGACAGTTTTCTGGTGGAGAAAAAAAAACCTGGTGGTGTGTGGACTGGGCTGTAATCACCTGCACCCCACACAACTGGCACCCCCATCTGCCTTTCAGCAGCTATTTGTGTAAAGGGAATGGATTACTGCATTTATTTGGTACACTCCTTTGTTGTGAGCCACTGTCATTTGTCTTGACTAGAAAGTCAAACAGTTCAATACCTAATTCATATTTACATAACTTATAATTTTTAGATAAATCTATTGTTAAAAGATGTCTCAGAATGTTGCTATATATATATATATATATATATATATATGTTTGTATAGATATAGATATAGATATACAGAATATTTATACACACATAAATGTGTATGTATTTATATACAAGTAAGTTCAAACACCTATGCTCATTCCAAAAAACAGTAACAGCAATGATTTAAGATTTAAGGAACAGTGTGATGAAATAACCCATTCAATAATTAGGCAAATAAATGGGCAAAAGAACAAAACAGACACTTTTCAAAACAAGCACAATTAACCAACAACTCTATGAAAAACAAATTTTCAAAATCTTAAGCCATCAGGAAAGATGCAAATCAAAACTACATTAAGATGCTAATTGGCTATCATGGAGAGTATGAATAGCCATAATGGCTGGCAAGAATGTGGGGGTTCTAGTGGGGTGAAGAATCTCTTACACTTTGCTGTTGGGAATGTAAATTTGTTCAAGCAGTATGGAAATCAGTAGGGAGGTTCCTCAGAAACCAATGTAATCTAGCTGTAGCATGCCTCTATCTCTGTCCAAAAGAATTAGAGTCAGCATACTTTATACATACATGTATTCCCATGTTTATCACAGCATAATTCATAGTGTCCAAGTTATGAAACCATCAACCAATTAATGGATAAAGAAAATGTGGTATATATACACAATGAAGTTTTATTCAGTCAAAACGAAAAACAAAATTATGTTATTTGTTGGAAAATGAGTGAAAGTGGATCCCATCATGTTAAGCAAAATAAGCCAGACTCAGAAAGACATATCTTATATATTTTCAGTCATATATGGAAGCCTAGATGAAAAAAAAAAAAAAACATGTCATGAAAGTAGAAGGGAGGTCAGTAGAGGATAAGCTAGTAGAGTATAGGAATCAGGGGAGGGAGGAAAGTGGAGAGAAGAGAAAGGGAGGTGTTTGGGAGAATATAGATTAATTATGTTATATGCCATAATGAAACACAGAACTCTATAAATAATTTGCATAGATATAAAGTTCTGATGGACATGATTCTCCTCCTAAAAGAAAAAAAAAACTGTGGTGAGATGGGAAGACCACAGACTGCAAACTTTCCATTCTGGGTTGATGGTGACTTTAGACAAGTACTTTCTCATGCCTTGACTCCCTCTAAAACAGTGTGTGGAAACATGCTGTGAACTGTACTGGAATATTATAATAAAACTCCACTGTTTAATCATAAATACTATGATGAGTGAAATATATTGGATATCCTATCCTGATTGAGCATCCAGGTAACTGAAACCCAGATAGCATCATGTACAGCAGAATTTTCAGATTATCCCTGTAAACTTATGGAATTATTAAGCAAATTTTAAACAATTATTTTTTCTTGCCATTAAAATGCAGGGTAATTTTTTTGCACAGAAATAAATAATACAAAATGGATACCTAGAAGTGAGCTACTACCATTGCTATAATTTAAAACATGTGGCAGTAGATTTGGTATTTTACAGAAATTATAACAGTGTTAGTAGAGACTAAAGAGCTGTAAGGAAGTATATTTGGAAATAGGCAAAAAGTGGCAGATGCTATGTAGTTCCACAATATCTAAGAACCCTGCAATGGTGGTGACATGGACTCATGAACCTAATAAACTAGTATAAGGATTCTTCCAGGCAAGGTGGTGGAAATAAAAGTTTATTTTTAAAAATTTGCCTACGAAAAATATGGAAAGAAGTGAATGAACTAAAGTTACCATGATTCAGTTTAAAAAAAAAAACACATAGAAAAAATCTCATAATTGCTAGGTTGGAAAATAAAAATCTTTATCATTCCCATGAACCTTAAGACATGAAAGATGCCAGAGGTAAATTAAAACATAGAACACAATATCAAATTCAGGAATATATTAGTAAAAGCCTTACAGTGGAAGAATAGCTCAAAAGGACATCTATAAAACCTGTTGATGTGAACTGAGGAAGATTAAGGTCATGTCTACGGAGTTTTGAGCTATACACCATGTGCTTTATAGACTCTGTTAGATAAAAGGTATTCTAAGAATCTTAAAGTTATTACATTACCACATGCTTACCCTTAATTCAACATATAAAGAAACTTATCTCAGATATGTAGTTGTGTATTTAATCTAATAGAATAAAACATAACTTGATTCACTATAAATCCACAAGGTTTTTAAAAAAATTTATTAGCTTGAACTAAAGGGACAGAACTACTTCAAAATGAAAATAGACTTTTAATTCCCCTTGTTTTCCTATGAAGAATACAGGCTGACAAATTTATCTGGCAGCATATACAAGATTATTTTTTATTAAATAGAATAAATGACTCAATATAGCCAATGTTTTCTACCAAAGGTAAGAGAAAAAAATACATATTTACATGGATTTCAGAATTGCTATGAACCAGTGACATGTATGAGTACTATTTCTTCCCTGTTAGAATAGGGATGCTTAGTGCTGTTATTAAGTAAATTTCTTGCATTTCATAATGGGTATTTAGGAAAATCAGGCAATTAGGTGAGGGGACTTATTTCTCTATGCCATCACATCCAGGAACAAGTACCCAAGGACACCCATTGCTACCTTAACCTGATTTATTTGATGAAATTCTAGATTTACTATATGCTGATGTTATAAGTAGTTGAGGCTCTTTGAAGTCTTACAAGAAGATGAGTAAGAGGAGTGACATGAATTTTTGTGGCCAAAAAAAAAATAGACTCTGCTACCTAATTTCCAAAGATGGAATAAATAATACTTTCCCCTTCCTCTATGTATGCTGCATTTCTAATATCAGGACATGGTAATTACTTCAGTGCATCTTTAATTGAGGATGATTTTGTGACTGGCTTTATTATAGACTGCAAGGAAAAAATAATGTTCTAATCTTGAAAAATTGAACACTTAATTCTACTGGAAACTTCAACTCTCTGACTCATAGAATTCAGACTTAATGCTATGATAATGTCAAGTCACTCAGAGAGGCCCCATAAAGAATAATTGAGATACCCTTGTAGATGGTCCCAGGCAAGCTCCCAACCAATATACAGCTCCAACAAGCAGCCATGTGACTGAGTCAATGAAACCCTTAGAAAGCTGTAACAGTAGCTGCCAGCACACCCAGCAAATGAACACCTGAAGGGCACCAACTTAATGCTAAAAATTAAGAGATGGATTTTTGGTCTAAACCACCAAGTTGTGGGGTATTTTGTTACCGAACTACAGATAACTCAAACAAATACAGTTTGAAAACATCAAATCCAAACTAAGCTGACTGTATGAGGAAGCTGCCTCCTTCCCTTTATTTCTCAGTGACAGTGCTCAGCCTCATATCCAAATAAATGTTGAAAAATGTTTGATGCATATTAATTGATTTAGTCAATTGATTAACAACAAGATGTTAATACACAACGACAAGAAAATGGAAAATAACTAAAACAGTGATCAAATATTTCTTCTTTAAATAGAACAAAGACTTTCATTATGTAAGTCAGTAAAAGGATGTTCTAGAAAAGGAATGTCAATAAAATTGCAAGATACAATCACATAAAGCAGAAAAGTATTTTTAAAGTTCTTTTCCAATGCAGAAAAGGATCATTGTAAAAGTTTTTAGTTTGTTCACACACCCTTTGACACCTCATTTCCAGAGGTTGAGCTTAATTTCTTCTCCTTAAGTTTGGGCTGGATATTGTGTCTTACTTCTACTATACAATATAGGACAAAAATGACATTGTGCTACTTCTCAGATTAGATTATAAAAGACACTGTTACTTCACTTATCTTTCTCCTTGCCTGTTTCTGAGAGAGCCAGCTGCCCTGTGAAAGGACACACAAGCTATGCCAATGAGAGGCCTTTCTGAGGAGGAATGAAGAACAGCGCTGTGAATAGGCTTCAAAATGGATTCTTCAGTTCTAGTGAAATTTTTCAAGAACTCAATCCTGAGAAACTTCTTGAGTACAACCTCATGAGAAACTCTGAGCCATAACTACCCAGGAAAGCCATTTTCAAATTTGTAATTCACAGAAAATATGAAATTATAAATATTTGGCATTTTTGGTTGCTAAATTTTTGGATAATTTGTTACACAGTGATGTGTAACTAGTAAAGATTTTGATAACTGAACTGTGGTGCTTCCATAACAAAAACATGAAGCATGGGACAAACTTTGTTATTGGACCATTGATAAACACTAAGAAGGACTTGGAGGTATGAATGAAATCCTGAGAAGCATTGAAGAAATAGCTAATTAAAAAATGCCTTTGTTACTAGTTCAGAAAGATCAAAATGATGCTTCAGAGTAGCATCCAGTCAAACAAAAGCCCCATCATTGTGCGAAAGGTTACGCCTCATAGATCTCCTCAATCAGACAGTAACCCTTCTAAGAAGCTTGAAGATATTGTCTCACAGCCATCTAGACAAAAGCCCAAGTTACTTTTGTAATGCTGGTCTAATAAATTCAGAAAACCAAGAAAGTTTTGAAAAGATTTGTGTTTTCAGGAAAGCCAGCAGTTTGGACTAAAAGGAATTGAGAAAGTATAGAATGAAAAGGGAACTTTGGAAGTGGAGTACTCAACTGTAACATGTAATACCTTTTACTACAAAGAAAGAATAACTTGGAAAATAAGATCCAAACTCCAAAAGATAGACGAAGAACTATGGAAAATCATTACCTAAACCTAAGTTTTGATCAAGGCAGTTACAACACAAGCCCAGAGAGATTTCAAATTTGCTACGTACAAGTGACTCCTCTCCATTTGGGGATAATTTATTATGCAGTGATAGTTAATTAAAAATATGATTGATAACCAATAAGAGTGATGTTTTAGTGTAGTAGTGTGCAAAATTTGAGGAACTTATATTTCAGATTTCAGTATCAAATTTTGACGTATAAGTTAAATTGCATCAGCAAGTAGGACAGACTTTCCTAGCTAAAGTTTTTACTGAATTAATATTTACCCTAGCACTTAAAATTATTTTAAGTTCTTCAATATAAGTATGAAAAACAAGGAATTAAAGCCAGATATAATGTATCCATTTCATAAATTAATAAAAATGCTATATCTCTAAAAGGAATATTCTGTGTAGAATTTATCTTCAGTACATTCAATTAAATCAAATGGAATACTGCAAAATTTCAATTACTATCTTACTATCTGTCTCAAAAGAGTGATTTCTCTACAGCTTAATTTTGAAGTGCCACAAATTAAAACAGAATGTTAAAATCTTTGACTTTCCTTAGAATTTATGTATCACTAATATCCTTAAAAAAAGTGATCAATCAAAATATTAAAAATAAGATGATAAATTGGGAACAGAAGGACAATATATAAAATATAAAAGTATTATTAAGCCCCTGCAAATGTCTTTATCTGAGCAATCTTTAAACTGGTTGCTGAGACAAAAAGAGAAACAAGGAAAGCTTTTAAATATTATTCTTGTTACACAGCAGAGGAAAAGTAAGATAATTATCTTTACAGAGATATTTTTTCTTGCAACCAAATGCAAATGAGAATGTATCTAAAGGTCTCTTATATATATGACAGATTGAATAATGATCTTTTTGCACTAAGCAACATTTGGATCCCAGATTAACTCTTGTAGAGATCATGTGTATAGGCAGAAAGAGCAATGCTAACTGACAAATAAGTGAAGGCATATTTTGCTGGGTATTGGTATTCCATTTCAGTTCGAATCATCTTATCTTATATGGATGGGTCTTGTAGTCTACTGGAATGTTAACAAAGCTCTTTGTTCATTTGCCTGAAGGTATCTTATGCAAATATTTCCAAGTGCTGTATTGACAGTCATTTACAGAAGAATCATCTGTTACATGATTGTCATGCTATGTTCCATGTGATTAGCCTCAGTGAGCCTGAATCTGTGAACTTGAGGAAAGCAAAATTATCACTATTTCATTAACAGCCAGTTTTATACACTCAAACATATGTAAAATATTCTCTTGGGATTGTTTGCTCAAAATTATGGTCTTTTTAAGTAGTTTAGACCATACAGAATACATATAAACAATATAAAAATGTAAATATATTGGTATATATTAAATATAAAAAGTATGTATTAAGTATAAAAAAGGGGGAGGGAAACAAGGGAGAGAATTGAACAACAGCAGAGGAGGTAGAGAGGGAAGATGGGAAGGGAGGGGTGGGGAGGGGGGATAGTAGGGGATAGGAAAGGTAGCAGAATACAACAGTCACTAATATGCCATTATGTAAAAATGTGAGTGTGCAACTGATGTGATTCTGCTATTTGTATTTGGGGTAAAAATAGGAGTTCATAACCCAATTGAGTCAAATGTATGAAAGATAATATATCATGGGGTTTGTAATGTTTTGAACAATCAATAAAAAAATTGGTATATATTGACCTGTGTGTGGGGGGGGAGGCATACACAAGTACATGGGTGTGTGTCCATATTCTGGATCCAGCCAGTTCTATTTTCTGATGCTAAAGCACCAAATATAAATTCGCCCTTCTTATTTTTTAATCCAGAGTATAGATTTGGGAAAAAGAAAACTGAAGAATGGTTAACTAATTAATTAGCAAATCAAGATAAATGCAAAGGAAGCAATACTCTACCCATCCCCCAGGGTTCCTAGCCAGGAGACACAGGAAAGTAAATAGTTCAATGTCAATTCAGATGAGACATCTCCTGTTTATTATTCTTTACACATTCTCTTTCTTTTCTTTTCATTACCTCCTGTTTTTCTCTGTGTTTCTTCACAAAATATTTCTTTTCTACTCATAATTCTTTCACTTTCTGATCCTGTTCTTCTCCAAATACTCAGATTCTCTTCTAAATGATGCCCATAGGAATTTATAGGCATAACAGTCAATAGTTGCCAGTTACTAAATGTTTTGTGTGTGTCAGGCATAGTCCCAGAAGCTTCATATATATTTATTTATGTTAGTCCTATATTTATGAGAAAGATTTCACTGGTATCTCCATTTACTGATGAGGAAACGTGAGCACCTGAAGGGTTAGTGGTTTGTCAGTGGTCACACAGTTAATGAGTGACAAGAGTTGGCTTTCTGCCTCTGTAACCCACAGTTTAATCCACCACATCATACTGTGTTTTTGTTTGCATTCTTAGTGTTTGTTATCTTTCTACAACAATGACACTGTATGTTCTTTCTTTGTAATTTAAAAAGCAGGTGAATCTTGAAAAATATTCACAACAGGCTGTCAAAAGGTTATGTCACTTTGAATCCATTTTTTTAAAAAAACAGGTACTTAAAAATACATACAATTGTCATTTCCTTATATAACTAGTGTGTGACTAATTTTATCTACCTTTATTTTCTTTGCCTATGATTACATTGTATTTTAAATAATTTTTGATTCTGGGATTTTAGGTTGTTTAAAAATATATACTTTGTACCTTTGTTTTAAAAGATAAAATGTTAAAGGTAGTCAATTTGAACATGAAGTTGGTTGCAACATTAAAATAAAATTGGCTTCAGTTTTGTATCTTGGACCCTAAGGCTAAGTAAATATATATTTGTGGTTGGGTATGGAGAGAGTGTATTTCACACTGACTATGATACTCTCTAGCTTTTCTAAGCACTTCTAGTTTTATAAACATTGGTAATAAATGTAATATTTTATATTTTAAAAGACATGTTCACTTTCTTTCTTAAAGGAAAGATTGACATTATCGCTGTAGACAAGGTAATATGTTGTAACAAATAAAGCCTGGATCTCATTGCACTGGACCTAGATTTAAATTAGCATGAGCTCTTTTATAAGCCCTGTAAATTGATCCATTTATCAAAAATGATTTTGTGTTAGTGTTCACATACCCATGTGGATCAAGCCTGATAATATTTTATGTAAATGGCTTTGAAAATTTAAGTGCTAAGTGTACAATATAGAATTTAGCTTCATTCTCAACATGTAATCACCTTAATTGCTTATTTCTGTTTTTGCAGAATTTGAGGAAAATAAATTTAATATTCTTGAATTAAAATTTTCATTCATCATTATATTATTAGGCAACTCTCCTGGGCAAAAACCATTATTCTCAATACAAATAATAAGAAAAACGTACTAACTGTCCAAATACTTCAATGTTTATTTCTTTAGGGCAAGAGAACCTCCTTTCCAAAATATAGACAGCAGATATTAGTAATGTATTGTGAATTAAAAAAAATAGATTAGAAGGCCTGAGACAGCTTTAATTAAACAGAGCAGAGACATCATTTTATAAATCCAGAGTTAGGCTTATATTTTCTCTTTGTCTGTTAGAACCTTGATTCTAAGAAGATAAAATTAGTCCCTAGTTATAAAACACCAGCAGCACCTGCTCTAGGAAGCCCCTATCAGTCCTGTTGTTGGATACCAAATTGCTCCAGAATTTAATTGCTTACAACAATAAACATTTATTATGTCTAAAATTTGTGAGTGGCTCAGTTGGGGTGATATTGGACCATCACATTTTTCTGGCTCATTGTCATGAGGTTTCAGGCAAGACATCAATCACTGGAAGCATCAGTCATTAGCACCTTACTAGATGCTGGCAGGAGGCCTCTGTTGCTTGTTTTCTATTTGTCAAGAGTCCTCCTTTTTAACCCCATAGGCTTCTCATAGGCAACTTGAGTACACTCACTATACTGCCGCTGGCACTGCTTCCCGCTCCCTGCCATTAGCAAGGGATTCAAGAAAGCATAAAAGCAGGAAGGCTCAGTAAATTTTATGGTCTATTCTCTGAAGCACAATAAAGTTATCTTTTGCTATATTATTTAAAAGTCAGGCACAAAGTCTAGCTCACATGGAAGGGGAGGGAAATTAGGTAAAATGTGTGAAATAAAATGCAGAAGTGGTTCAAACTACCTCTGATAAGGGTGCTTCAAATCTCAGTAAACATAACAAACCTTGCACCAGCATAGTAGAAATCAGAAAAATGAAAATCAGTGACACAAGGAAGTGCCACTTAATGTTTTCCAGGTAAAGAAAGTTTAAATTTCTGGAAATAGCAATTGATGAAAAGGATATAGAGAATTAGGAGCTCTTACTACTGTGGAGGGTAGAAATGTTGGACAAGCCTTATTGAAGCTTTTAACTGACTCACCTTATAGCCTAGCAGCCTCTCTTCTAGACACATGTAAAATTCTCAGAACAAACACACAAAGTAGTAAGTTCAAAGGTGTTTATCTTGGCATTATATGTAGCAGAAAAAAAATAAAATAATCTAAATATCCAACAATAGAGAAATGCAGAAATAAATAGTAATGCATTCATGTATGTTGTTGCTATACAGGCGTGAGAATAAAAAATCAGTTTACATTTATCCATATGAATAGAATTTGAAAAAAAAAGATGTTTAGGGTTTTTTTCCTAGCCCAGGTGCCCATCAAGAGATGAATGAAAAAAATAAAACGTGGTATATATACACAATGGAGTTTTATTAAGCCATATCTAATAAAGATTGTCATGTCATTTGCAGGAAAATTGACAGAACTTTAGAACATTGTGTTAAGTGAAATACACCACACTCAGAAATTCAAGGATCATAATATGTTTTATCTGATATGTGGAAGCTAGAAAGAGAAAGGGGATTTAAAAAAGGTGGAAAGATCCTAAGAAATAGAAGAGACACCTGTAGAGTAGAGGAAAGAGACAAGGGGGAAGACGAAATGGAAGGAAAGAAGGAGAGGTACTGAGGAATAAAATTGACCAAATTATCTTGTATTTATGTACGAGTATGTAACAATAAACCCAATAACATTTATAACTATAATGCACCAATAAAAACATTTTAAAAGATGGTGAGGGTTTTTTAATGTCTAAATTCAGAATAAACCAGATATTTACAGCTAAGTAGTTAAATGTACAGACATAAATGCATGTGTGTCTATAATATATGTGTAATGAAAATATATTATACATAATTTAATTCTTGAGTATAATATTAAAAATTAAAAACATCCATGGGTATGATAGAATCCAACTGCAGTTCAGTGGTTTCCTCTGGAAAGAAAGGCAGGATTTTAGGAATAGTCAGTGATGTTTACTGTAAAGAATTATAATAAAGAGAAGACAGACAAGGTGCAGAGACAGGGAAGGTGGCAGAGTGGCTCTTTGTCCAACCAGCCATGTTTATTTATACCAATAGGTTACATTAGGTGATTAGTACCATACCTACATTATTGTTTAGAGTATCAGTAAAGTTGCTTATGCTGCAGTTAAATTTCACAGTTACAATATGCAATGTTAGGAGCTTTGTGCAGTTCTCAAGAAAGTCCATTATCTGAAGTTACTATTAGGTGGGCAGCTTCTGGAGCACCAGAGCTTGATGAAACATTGTAGTTATCTATCAAACAAATTCTTCTATTCCCAGGAGCTATGTGCCTAAGTTCAAGGTCAAAACCCTCATGGAGAGCATTGCTACTGTTGCCAGGCAGCCCATGTCTTTGACAGGGGAGTTTCCCAGAAGCCAGGCTTTCTGCACCTTTGCACAGATACTTCCCAGCATCCAGTCATTCTGTACCTTTGCACAGAAACTTCCTAGCTACCAAGCATGCCACGATCACAAAGAGTATCAGAGACCCAATCCCAAACACAAAACTCCTGCAGTTTACCAACAGAAGTTAGAGTCATCTGCAATGGTATCTTTCTTTAAAAACCAGAACTCAAAAAATAAATAAATATAATAAATGTTGAAATCAATACAATCCAAGTGGTAAATTAAAGGTTCTCTGGAATTTTAAGAATACTTAATATGTCAATCTTTAATAAAGCAAACACAACCATGACATGTTAATAGTCAAGCTATAGGTTCAAAAAATTTGAGATGGATGGTGAGTCTATCACCATTAAACAGTGTAAACTTTGGAACATCATTTCATCTCTTTAAAGTGTATTCTCTTCATTTGTAATGTGGTATTTTTTTGCTATTATAAAATAAAATAATATTTGAAGAGCACACAGTACACACTAAACACTAGTTTATCAATTTTAACAAGTTTAAGTATTTTCTCCACTCTAAGAATCATATTCTTCTTTTATATTTTGGTCAAGATACAGTTAGAATTTTATGTTTCTCATATTCGTCTTGAGTCATTCATCTGACAATTGCTTCTCGGTATGTACAGTCAACCAATCACTTCACTTCTATTAACTACCTAAAATTCAAGATTAATCATTGCTGTTGACTGCTGACCCCTCCTCACAGTCACCCTTTCTCCATGAAAACATCACAGGATGATATACAGGTATATCTATCTTTGCTGAATGTTGAGATACCTAAATACCATAAGAAAGGAAATGAATTATTTTCACTATACTATATTTGAATTAACTATTATATAAACAAAAGACATCAAAAGCATTACATCTTTCAGTGGGGGAATTTCACAGATGTCTCCAGTTTCTATTTTGATTTTCCTGTCCTCACACTTACCTTTTAAAAATAACCCCACAGATAATATCAAATTTCTACCCTGTAAGTGTCTATTTTTTTTAAAAAAAAGAAAGGCTACCATGTACCCATTGATTTGAATTCCCTCCTGAGTATGTTCTCCTTACTCTAAGAACACATTCTACGGTGTTACCAAGATAGTTCATGGTGACCTTTGGCATTCCTAGACTCAAGGATTGTCCAGTTTTATGGGGTTGCTTAGATACACTAAGTTGGTGGGCCCCCCTGAACAGGAACTGAGCATGCCCCCTTAGCCTTGAGAAATGGAGGTGTGGAACTGGTATCCCATGAAGTGAGAAGCAAGTGGGCCTTACCTTTTCTGGACAAGGAAGTGAAGCTCTGGGATTGGGTGTCACCCAATGGGACTGGGCTACACACCACCCTGTTTGTTGTAACACAATGCCTTGCCTTATTTGGGTGGAGTATTCTATAAAATGTCTTCCCCTAATAAATACTGGCATTCGGGTGTGCTTACTCTCTTGCCTCTTGTCTCCCTTGGTCTCTTTGTCCTTCAGCTTGGGAGCTGACACCTGAAGTCTCAGAGCTGTCCCTGACCCCTGGAAAAAGGTATTTCTGTGTTTGTGTGGTCTTTTAGTTGCCAGCCCAGCCAGCTGGCAACACTAAGACTTGGAGTAAATTTTAGAGCAGCCACAAACAGATCAAGTTAGTTCTTTTGGAAAGTATAAACTGCACATAGGCACATAGTTTTGTTTTTCTTTATGTCCAACTTGTATTTTAGTCAATGTCTTCAACATATGTACACTTACACCTGAACACACCCATTTCTCACACACATTTCAGGATAGCACCTAAATATGTTTTGTGGAAAATATTTTCCTTATAGCCTCCCAAATAGGTAAGACCATCTAACTCACAGTAAAGTTATTATTTAGTTATAATTGTGTAGGTAGTTTTCTCATCGCATACCCATTCTCAAAGTGCATACCCATGCTAGAATTAAAAAGATAAGCCTTTCTATGGATCAAATCCTACCTAGTGTTACTACTTCAGTTGTGCAAATACCAAGCTAAAGATTTTTAAATGTCACATTTAAGAGAATAAATTCTTAAACATGACTTTTTCTTCCCCACACCTTCTGGTGGTGGTGGAGGAGAGGAGCACCTGGGAGAAAAAGGTTCTTTGTTTTGGAGTGGGTGAAACAGGATCTTCAGCTAATCACTATCATTGTTATCATTTCTTGTTAAAAGAGTGTACTTTCCATTTGCCTTTATGGAAGAAACATTTACTGTAATTTCTTATGCAGTGATTTTTCTCCAGATGAATACTTTATCCTTAGAGATTTTTTTCTGTTTATTTTAGATATTTAATGTACATAGTATATAAAATCACCTGGACTTCTCTATATTTCAATAAATGAATTGAATTCAAGAGATACATATTTTAATTACTTATCTTGGTAATCAAAGAAGGGAAATAAATCTCATGATCCTCATGCATCTAGATAGCAAATGAGGAAGAGTGAAAGAGGGGAGAAAATTAAATGTGATGATTTGAGAGGAAACAATGAGTTATTCACTCTTCATCAAGTTGAGATCTTGTGTCAATTTTAAAGTAAATTGCTATCAGCAGAGACAATTTGTTCACCAAAAGGCAGACGAGAGAAAAATCAAATGGATTAGGTTGGATGGATGCCATCTTCTTAGACACTTCAAGTGAGATTATACAGACATTTGCATTCCAGGTATACTACGAAAAATATTTTGGAATCAGAACAAGAGCTCAAAAATTACTCAGCTTCTAGAGACTTTGGCAACTAATTGTTTCTTCTTTTAAAAAGAAAAGTTTTCTCTTACAACAACAAAAATGTCTTTTATTTCAATTTGAAAAACAGTCATCCTTTAAATTAAATCATTGTTTATCAGGGGAAAGTTAGTTGAAAAACATGTTTTTCTAACTAAATGGAAGCCTGCATCATGCAGGCAATAAGCATTCTTGCTTGAAAGGAATTCTTGCTCCTTCTTCTAAAACTGCCATGGGAATAAAATAGAAAAGGGGGAAAAACAGGAGAAAAAAGAACCACACAGCCCTGTAGTTGTGTCTAGTTTAGGAGCCAAATGGGATTTTGAAGCCTACCATTTTTCTATTCACTTCCAAATTTAGGACCCACAAATTTCCCATTTGGATAATCATCCTTCCCAAACTTGAGTGCAAGCCATTTTTTGAAGAATGCTAGTGTCAGTTGCTCCTTGTTAACAACCATAGCTAATCTAACAAACATAGGCATATCACAAATAGGACACTGATTTCTTTTTTTTCAATTAATTTTTATTGTTGTTTGTTCAAAACATTACATAGTTCTTGATATATCATATTTCACACTTTGATTCAAGTGGGTTATGAACTCCCATTTTTACCCCATATACATATTGCAGAATCACATCAGTTGCACATCCATTGATTTACATACTGCCATACTAGTGTCTGTTGTATTCTGCTGCCTTTACTATCCTCTACTATCCCCACTCCCCCTCTCCTCCCCTTTTCTCTCTCTACTCCCTCTACTGTAATTCATTTCTCCCCCTTATATTTTTGTCCCCTTTCCCCTCACTAACTCTTGTTTGTAATTTTGTATACCCCTGAGGGTCTCCTTCAATTTCCATGCAATTATCCTTCTCTCTCCCTTTCCCTCCCACCTCTCATCCCTGTTTAATGTTAATCTTCTTCTCATGCTTTTCGTCCCTACTCTGTTCTTAGTTACTCTCCTTATATCAAAGAAGACATTTGGCATTTGTTTTTAAGGGATTGGCTAGCTTCACTTAGCATAATCTTCTCTAATGCCATCCATTTCCCTCCAAATTCTATGATTTTGTCATTTTTTAATGCAGAGTAATACTCCATTGTGTATAAATGCCACATTTTCTTTATCCATTTGTCTATTGAAGGGCATCTAGGTTGGTTCCACAGTCTTGCTATTGTGAATTGTGCTGCTATGAACATGGATGTAGCAGTGTCCCTGTAGTATGCTCTTTTTAGGTCTTTAGGGAATAGACCGAGTAGGGGAATAGCTGGGTCAAATGGTGGTTCCATTCTGAGCTTTCCAAGAAATCTCCATACTGCTTTCCAAATTGGCCGCACCAATTTGCAGTCCCACCAGCAATGTACAAGTGAACCCTTTTCTTCACATCCTCGCCAGCACTTGTTGATGTTTGACTTCCTAATGACTGCCAATCTTACTGGAGTGAGATGGTATCTTAGGGTGGTTTTGATTTGCATTTCTCTGACTGCTAGAGATGGTGAGCATTTTTTCATGTACTTGTTGATTGATTGTATGTCCTCATATGAGAAATGTCTGTTCAGATCCTTGGCCCATTTGTTGATTGGGTTATTTGTTATCTTATTGTCTAATTTTTTTAGTTCTTTGTATATTCTGGATATTAGGGCTCTGTCTGAAGTGTGAGGAGTAAAGATTTGTTCCCAGGATGTAGGCTCCCTACTTAACTCTCTTATTGTTTCTTTTGCTGAGAAAAAACTTCTTAGTTTGAGTAAGTCCCATTTGTTGATTCTAGTTATTAACTCTTGTGCTATGGGTGTCCTATTGAGGAATTTGGAGCCCGACCCCACAGTATGTAGATCGTAGCCAACTTTTTCTTCTATCAGACGCCATGTCTCTGATTTGATATCAAGTTCCTTGATCCACTTTGAGTTAACTTTTGTGCATGGTGAGAGAAAGGGATTCAGTTTCATTTTGTTGCATATGGATTTCCAGTTTTCCCAGCACCATTTGTTAAAGATGCTATTCTTCCTCCATTGCATGCTTTTAGCCTCTTTATCAAATATAAGATAGTTGTAATTTTGTGGATTGGTTTCTGTGTCCTCTATTCTGTACCATTGGTCTACCCGCCTGTTTTGGTACCAGTACCATGCTGTTTTTGTTACTATTGCTCTGTAGTATAGTTTGAAGTCTGGTATAGCTATACCGCCTGATTCACACTTCCTGCTTAGCATTGTTTTTGCTATTCTGGGTCTTTTATTTTTCCATATGAATTTCATGATTGCTTTCTCTATTTCTACAAGAAATACCGTTGAGATTTTGATTGGCATTGCATTAAACATATAGAGAACTTTTGGTAATATCGCCATTTTGATGATGTTAGTTCTACCTATCCATGAACAGGGTATATTTTTCCATTTTCTAAGATCTTCTTCTATTTCTCTCTACAGGGTTCTGTAGTTTTCATTGTATAAGTCTTTCACCTCTTTTGTTAGGTTGATTCCCAAGTATTTTATTTTTTTTTGAGGATATTGTGAATGGAGTGGTTGTCCTCATTTCCATTTCAGAGGATTTGTCGCTGATATACAGGAATGCCTTTGATTTATGCGTGTTGATTTTATATCATGTCACTTTGCTGAATTCATTTATTAGCTCTAATAGTTTCTTTGTAGACCCTTTTGGGTCTTCTAGGTATAGAATCATGTCATCTGCAAACAGTGATAATTTGAGTTCTTCTTTTCCTATTTTTATGCCTTTAATTTCTTTCATCTGTCTAATTGCTCTGGCCAGTTATTCGAGAACTATGTTGAACAGAAGTGGTGAGAGAGGGCATCCCTGTCTTGTTCCAGATTTTAGAGGGAATGCCTTCAGTTTTTCTCCATTCAGAATCATGCTAGCCTGAGGCTTAGCATATATTGCTTTTACAATATTGAGGTATGTTCCTGTTATTCCTAGTTTTTCTAGAGTTTTGAACATAAAGGGATGCTGTACTTTGTCGAATGCTTTTTCTGCATCTATCGAGATGATCATATGGTTCTTATTTTTAAGCCTATTGATGTGGTGAATAACATTTATTGATTTTCATATATTGAACCAACCTTGCATCCCAGGGATAAATCCTACCTGATCATGGTGCACAATTTTTTTGATATGTCTTTGTATCCGATTCGCCAGAATTTTATTGAGGATTTTTGCATCTAGGTTCATTAGAGATATTGGTCTGTAGTTTTCCTTCTTTGAAGTGTCTTTGTCTGGTTTAGGAATCAGGGTGATGTTGGCCTCATAGAATAAATTTGGAAGTTCTCCCTCTTTTTCTATTTCCTGAAATAGCTTGAAAAGTATTGGTATTAGTTCCTCTTTAAAGGTTTTGTAAAACTCTGCTGTATACCCATTCGGTCCTGGGCTTTTCTTAGTTGGTAGTCTTTTGATGGTTTCTTCTATTTCCTCAATTGATTTTGGTCTGCTTAGGTTGTCCATATCCTCCTGACTCAATCTGGGCAGATCATATGACTTAAGAAATTTATCGATGCCTTCACTATCTTCTATTTTATTGTAGTATAAGGATTCAAAATAATTTCTGATAATCTTCTGTATTTCTGAAGTGTCTGTTCTGATATTGCCTTTTTTATCCCGTATGCTAGTAATTTGAGTTCCCTCTCTTCTTCTCTTTGTTAGCGTGGCTAAGGGTCTGTCAATTTTATTTATTTTTTCAAAGAACCAACTTTTAGTTTTGTCAATTTTTTCAATTGTATCTTTTGTTTTGATTTCATTAATTTCAGCTCTGATTTTAATTATTTCTTGCCTTCTACTTCTTTTGCTGTTGTTTTGCTCTTCTTTTTCTAGAATTTTGAGATGAAGTATTAGATCATTTATTTGTTGGTTTTTTTCTTTTTTTAAGGAAAGAACTCCAAGCAATAATTTTTCCTCTTAGAACTGCTTTCAATGTGTCCCATAGATTCCGATATGTTTTGTCTAGAAAACCATCTCTTCAAAACATCCTCGGCAAAATATTACAGGAAGAGGAAATGGAAAATATCAATGAAAATCAACAGCGGGAGGTAGTACAGTAAAGGGGGGGGGATAATCAAAGAGGAAAACAAACCATGTTTAGTATCATAAATAAACAAATATGGCTGGAAGAGCAACCCATATCTCAATAATAACCCTAAATGTTAATGGCTTAAACTCACCAATTAAGAGACACAGGCTAGTCAAATGGATCACAAAACAAGACCCAACAATATGCTGCCTTCAGGAGACGCATTTGATAGGAAAAGACATACATAGACTGAAGATGAAAGGTTGGGAAAAATCATATTACTCATATGGCCTTTGGAAACAAGCAGGAGTGTCCATACTCATATCAAATAAAATAGATTTCAAGCCAAAGTTAATCAAAAGGGATAAAGAGGGACACTACATACTGCTCAAGGGAACCATACACCAACAAGACATAACAATCATAAATATATATGCCCCAAACAATGGTGCAGCTATGTTCTTCAAACAAACTCTTATCAAGTTCAAGAGTCTAATAGACCACCATACAATAATCATGGGAGACTTCAACACACCTGTCTCACCACTGGACAGATCTTCCAAACAAAAGTTGAATAAGGAAACTATAGAACTCAATAACATAATTAATAACCTAGACTTAACTGACATACATAGAATATACCACCCAACATCAAGCAGTTACACTTTTTTCTCAGCAGCACATGGATCCTTCTCAAAAATAGATCATATTTTATGTCACAGGGCAACTCTTAGACAATATAAAGGAGTAGAGATAATACCATGCATCTTATCTGATCATAATGGAATGAAATTGAAAATCAACAATAAAAGAAGTAAGGAAAAATCATGCATCACTTGGAGAATGAACAATAGGTTACTGAATGATCAATGGGTTACAGAAGACATCAAGGAGGAAATTTAAAAATTCTTAGAAATAAATGAAAACACAGGACACTGATTTCTATTTCTGTTTGTCTTCTGGTTTTGATTCTTTGATTTTTATTTCTTCTTTTAGAAATAATTTACTGTAACTAAAATGAAACATATTTTCCAATGTGCTCTAACAAATTTTTTTATGAACCCAGTGACAGGAGATTATGAATCCCTTCCTGTTAAAGTGGATTGCTGTTTGTCTATATCATCCACTTTTCAATTAACTCAATGCTGTTAATTCTTAAGATTCACATAGAGACTAGCATGGGGCCTCACTTACAGTATATGTTCTGTTAATGTTTGATAAGGAATGAAAATGATTCTTTTTCTTGATCTTATTTGTCAATCTCTTACAACCCCCAAGGAATTGCCTTGTAGAGTGGAGAAAGTAGTTTGTATGGAATGAATATTTGCAAATCCATAACCAGGTATAATCTTGACCCTGAAAAAGAATACATAGATTCAAATTTTGAGTGTCTCCTTTGGCTCACATCTTTTTCACTTAATTATTCCCTCAAATCTTGTAAAACTATATTACCTTCAGTGTTTTAAATGACCAATCTGAAGTTCAAAAGACAAAATCACTTCTACCAAACATGCAACTATTTTATGTTAGACAAGAATTAAAATCTGGATTTCAAAGCAAGACATTTATCCACTAAACATAAAATGAAAGAGAGAACAGATATACAATCACTGATGAATTAAAGGAAACCTAATTGGGTAAAGTGATGCCTGCCTATAATCCCAGTGACTCAAGAGGCTGAGGTTCCAATGGATAATCAATTCTATAGTGGGAGAAGAACAGGAGTATTGGGTTTGAGAATTGACTGTCATTGAGAGAAGTGGTAAGGCAAAGGGAGGCCACAGATGAAATGAAGAAATATATGAAAAAAATTTCCAAAGGAGAACCTCAGAAGTCCAAGATTGGATTGATTTTACACAGAATGGGAGGAAATTTGCTATCCATTAAGAACGACCCATAATAATAAAAGCATCATAAAGTGACATTCAAGAGGTCAGGAGCCAAATGGAGTTGGTTTTTCTATTTGAAATACAGAATATTTTATTTTTCTGACATTTTATTTCCCTCTTTTTGACCTGGTGAACTCGTGCTATTCTTCAGAAACAATTTCGAATATTCTTCCATAAAATATTCTCAGATTCCCAGAGTGAACCCCAATCTCTGACTTATCTATGAACTTTCTATAATTTTTGCTTCAGGTAGAATTTACCACATCACATTATACTTGTTGATGCCCATAGAGAGGGACTTCCTTAATATGTGAACTGGTGGATTTCTTGTTATCTACATACCTTGCATATAATAGATGAATAGGATATTCTTTAGTTGAGGCATGAGAAAATTCATTATGGGCAGGGTAGTTTTGCTCAACTCAGAATTTTCTAATATATACATATTAATCAGATGAATTGAGAACTCAACTCCAAGGTCTTAAAGAAGGAAAACAGGCCAACATTTTGGGGATGGTACAGACAATATGGCAATTAGAATCCCCCTGTAAATATGAGCAGGACATATTCACAGTCAGAATTCCCCAGAATGATGAATATAGCTGGCTGGCAAAATATGGAATGTAAAGGTTTTATTCTAGACCATGTGCTACTGGGTCTTCATTTTCAGTTGCATTTTTAAAACTAAGATGTGGTTATGGGTGTAGTTCCATGGAAGAGCACATACCGTGCATATAGCTCTGGATTAAATCCCCAGCACTAATAAATAAATAAATAAAAAATAAACTAGAAGTATTAAGTTGAATTTCAAAGCACCACTCCTATAGCACTCTTATTACATATTGGCATTAGAGTTTTGTTGTTGTTGTTGTTGTTCCTCTGTTATTGTTAGCTCAGGGGCCATGATATTTACTTATGTATTTCTTCAGTTTTTTTTCCACATCAGAAATAAGGGATTGCTTATCACTGGCTTATTTACTTGACCTTTCCAATTGACCAAATTATACAATATATACAAATATATTACAGTAAAACCCATATCATGTATAATTATAATGCACCAATAAAAATAAATAAATGAAAAAAATAAAAATAATTTCTTGTGGTATGTGATCACAATTTTTATTGATTCATTTGATTAAATGAACTGGGTGAAACCCAAAATCAAGACCATAAAGGATTAAAATTTTTGTAGTTGGCAATTCCTAGGAATATAATGTTATTCTTGCATCCAGAATATTTATGTTTTCCTTACCAATGATTGGAAAATCACAAATGAATTTTGAAAGTGTCTTTATAACACATAAATATATAATTAAGCATGAGAAAGACTAATAAGCAATTCAGTTAATAGTCATACCTAGGTAAAAAGTAGGAATCATATGGATTCTGGATAACTGAATACAGAGGTTTTTGTTATTTGTTTCTTGTTTTTGTACCAAGGATTAAACCCAAGGGTGCTTTACCACTGAGGCATATCCCCAGCCTGTTTTATTTTTTTATTTTGAAACAGGGTTTCATTAAGCTGCTCAAGGCCTTGCTAATTTGCTTACACTAGCTTGGGACTTTTGATCCTTCTGCCTCAGCCTCCCTAGCAGCTGGGATTACAGGCATGTGCTACCATGCCCAGCAATCACAAATATATTAATGAGATCTGAGCCAAGGTTAATACTTAAAGCTGAGTGATTCAGTACTCATGTGTTCACAATCCTGTTAATTCTTTTTCATGTATGTGAAATATATAGAGACAGGTTAATGAGACAGGTTAATATTACCATAAACAATGAAGATTCCTAAAGTGACATCACCTAGGCAGTGCATCATGGCTGGAAAGTGGCTCTTACCCATCTTCTTACTCTCCAACAGATCTCTAATTTCCGCGCCCTCCTGTGAGGAATCTTGTCCTTCACAGTAGGCTGGGTCTATCTCCAGCTGCAGGGAATGCATCTGATCATTTCCTTTGAAATAAATATTTGAGGCAGGGGATATGAAGAAATTTTGGCCAATGAGATGGAAGGGCCATGTGAGGGGATTCTAGAAAATTTTTTAGTTTTAGAATGAAAATACACAACAAAAATTGTTGCTTTCCTGCTTTGCTACCTGCATGTGATTCTTGGAAGGGCCTGCAGTCATGTTAATACCATCTTGATTCCACGGGCCCAGTCTTCTGTGTTAAGTGTATACATGGAGAAGAAATAACAGAAATGTGGGACAGAGACAGGTTAATGAACCATTGAATTAACGAATGACTGTGGTCTTTTCTGTGAGATAAAAATATGCTTATTTTAACGTTGTTTTTAAGTTGTGGCTGCTAAACTTTCCTCAATGAATCGTTTTCTTATTCTTCTGTTGGATTATTTTAGAATGCATTCTTAGGACTACAGTTTTATTCATATTTGCTCTCAAAATGCATTTTAAAATTGCTTTTCAGTAAAACTGTAAAATTCAATAGGCCTGTAAAGACAGAATAACAATGAAGATTATAATGTCTTTTATAAGTAACCAGCATGTTATAATTTATTGAGAACTAGTGATCATATACCCAGGAAAAAACAATTCACAAATGAGCCTGAACTCACAATATTGCTTAAAATTTTGGACTGTGTAGACCTTTTGGAGTCAATTTATTGTCTGTGAATTACAGACCAGAAATCCCTATTATAGAATTTTAAGTAACATAAATATTTACACCCTAATTATTTCTTCTAGTGATTGAGGATGTTGATGTTAAAGAAAATTCCAAGCTAACTTTTATTTTCATCTATAAATACCTTTTATGTTCCTGGAACTGGTTAAAGACTTTGCAGTTAATGTGCTGCTATGTCCCTCCTCAGATTCAAGACCATCTTATATCTTTTCACTGGTTTTCCTTTACTTCTTCAATTCTAAAACTGCTAGGATGGATACTATTTTTAGACTTTTTCATATCCTTGTCTTCTTGCATTGAAGAAGGTGACTCTGGAATCATTGGCAAACACCAGGCATTTTTAATTATAATTAGCAAATTGTTGTAAACAGAGAAAATAAAGGAGCCAATGGCTGTCAGAGCCATTAATGCTGATTAAACTAGGCTATGTGGGCCCATGGTTTGCTTTGAAGCATTCACATTGTAAGAAATCCAGCCTGCTTTTTCTCATTGCCATGGTAATATTCAGGTCTCCATGGATATATGATGGGTAGAGCATTTTCTATCCACTGCACATTAGCTTAGACCAAAGTTGTAATTGCCTAAATAAAAGGGGGGGTGTGGAATGAAAAGTGTGTGTACTTGTGGAAATCTAACCAATCCATTCTCCTTATACTCATTAAAAGAGAATAATTACATTATATAGACACTCCCATCCCTACCTTCTCAGATATATACCCATGCACTAATATTAATAAAATACTAGAATGTGTTTGAAAATTCCTATAGACTTTATCCTTGAGTGATTAAGTACTTTTATTTATTTGCAGCTGCTTATCATTTATTTATTTTGTGGTACTCCCCCAAACCCAAGGCATTACACATGCTAATAAGGAGCTCTGCCTCTGACCTATATCTTCAGTCTCTTTTTATTCTTTTTGTTGTTGTTTTTGTCTTTTGGTACTGGGAATTGAACTCAGTGGTGCTTTAATACATTCACAGACCTTTTTATATTTTATTTTGAAACAGGCTCTCTCTAAGTTGCCAAGGCTGGCTTCAACTGTGACACTCTCAGCCTCCCATTTGGGGGAATTATAGGCATGTGTCCCTGTGTCTTGCCCTCTTCTCATTCTTAATAAAGGATTCTTAAATAATAGAATAAAATACAGGGAAGCAAGCTACCAGTAGCAAAAAAAACTTGTGCATTTACCACATATATGGTACAATGCCAAACCTTTAATACATGTGGTTATCATTTAATTTAATCATTTAAACTATTCTATGAGAGAAATTATGCTAGGGATGGGGATGTTGCTCAAAGGTAGAGTGTCTGCTGGCACACACAAGGCACTGGGTTTGATCCCCAACACCACACAAAAAAAAATTAAAAAAAAATCATTATGCTCATTTTACATGGAAGATTATACTTTAATGATCCTAATAGTCTGATATCTATATAAGACTTATCTATATACAAAAACTAAGATTCAAATTCCATATTTGCAAAAACTGGCATATAATTTAATATTTGAATATACATATATTATGTGTGTATCTATGCTTTGTTATCTATTAAATTTTATATGTATGGCCTTGAAATACAAGGGAGATCAGTAGAATAGAGGAAAGGGACCTGGGGAAAGAGGAAGGGAGAGAAAGCAGAGGTACTGAGGTCCAAAATTGACCAAATTTTATTGTTATATTGTGTGCATGTACAAATATATTATAAAAAAAATCACCATTACACATAATTATGATGCCCTAAGAAGAAAAATATATATCTACATATGAGTGTTTACATATTTCTCTTTCTGGTGTTCTCTCTTTTAAATCAAATCTTTCATAATTAAACTTCTCTTTATTTGTACAAATGAATCTTCATCTTCACCATGTACATCTTTGGTAAAGTCAGTCTCTAAATTTCCTTGAATGCTTTATCTCATAAACCTTAATGATATAAAGAAAATAATTGCTTTTACAAACTTTTAATTACATAAAGCATAACAGTGTGCTGAAGCCAATATAAAATATGTTTAAAATAAAATTCAGGAGGACTATGATATACTTGGATTAAAAAACATAATTTCACAGATATCATTTCTATCCAAATTCATCCATGGATTTAATGTAATCACAATCGAAATACAAGCAATGTTTTAGAATATGTATGGAAATATGGAGTCAAAGCAACAACAAAAAAATGATAGAAAGCTGTAGTAATTAAGGCACTAAAAACAACACATCTATACACAGGGAGATATGGTTGTTTTCACAAATGGTGCTGCTTTAACTGAATATCCAACTTACACTGTGCCCAAAATTAAACTCCAGAAGAACTCAAAATCTAAAAGCAAACAGTAAAACAAAGAAGAAAAGAAAAGAAAGCTTCTTAAAGATAAAAAAAGAAAAATCTCATGTCTTTGTAGTAGTCAAAGATTTCTTAAGCAGACTTCTTAAATACAAAATCATAGATATTAATGTTATTAAGCTTTTTTGAAATTAAAAATTGTGGTACATCAAGACATTTCTAGTGAGAAAAATGAATTTAAAGACTAGGAAACTATTTGCAATACACATATCTTACTTCTATGGAAATACATAGGAAACTACAAATGAAAACAAAATGTTATAAAACCTTTTTTTAAAATGAGAAAAATAACAAACAGACACTTCAGAAAACAAAACATGCAAATGCTCTGAATATGTTTTCAAATATTTAGTTACAGGTGAGTGAAAATTAAAACTGCAATGCACTACTACTACTCTCCCATGTGAATAGCAAAACTTAAAAAGAAAAGAATAAAAGACCACACCAAGTGTTAGTGTGGATGGGAAACAACTAGGATTCTTGTACACTTCTGGTGTGACTTTGAACTGATAAAACCATCTTCACAAACATTTACCATTATTTACTAATCTGAATATACAATATTCTAATGTAGGACTTCTACTCTTGTGATTAAACTTTTTTTAAAGAGAGAGTGAGAGAGGGAGAGAGAGAGTGAGAGAGAGAGAGAGAGAGAGAGAGAGAGAGAGAGAGAGAGAGAATTTTTAATATTTATTTTTTAGTTATTGGCAGACACAACATCTTTGTTTGTATGTGGTGCTGTGGATCAAACCCGGGCCGCAGGCATGCCAGGCAAGCGTGCTACCGCTTGAACCACATCCCCAGCCCCCTGTGATTAAACTTAATAGGACTGGGTGTGGTGGTGCACACCTGTAATCCAAACAGCTTGGGAAGCTGAGGCAGGAATATGACAAGTTCAAAGTCAGCCTTGGCGATTTAGTGAGTCCCTAAGCAACTTAGAATGACCCTGTCTCAAAATAAAAAGAGCTGGAGCTGTGACTCAGTGGTTATGTGCTCTGGGATCAATTCCCAGTACCAAAAAATAATAAATAAGTAAATAAATAAATAAACAAACTCAATAGAAATGAATGACATAGGCACTGAAAGCTGCTATCCATATTCTCCTGACTTTTGTCCATATCTTTATAAATGGCATACTACACATGAATATATAAAATATAGATTGACTTTCATGCAAGCAAAAAGAGATATGATATTTAATTAATCAAGGTAGATACATGGGAATACATACTACACAGATGTTTCTACATATATAAGGCATAAGCAAATCAAATCTATAATGGGAGAAGTAAGAATAGTGCTTAATATCAGGAAGTTATTAATTGGAATTAATGACATTTTGTTTATGCTAAACATCAATATAAGAAATCTAAGAAAAATATTTTTAAAACATAAGACAGGGGCTGGGGATGTGGCTCAAGTGGTAGCATGCTCGTCTGGTGTGTATGGGGCGCTGGGTTCAATCCTCAGCACCACATAAAAATAAAATAAAGATGTTGTGTCCACCGAAAACTAAAAAATAAATATTAAAATATTCTCTCTCTCTCTCTCTCTCTCTCTCTCTCTCTCTCTCTCTCTCTCTCTCTCTTAAAAAAACAGATAAGACAATTGAGCCAAAATTAACAGTAAGAGAATAACTAAATGGTGTTTGCCTTTTTGTACATTTGTGATTTGATTTTTGAAAATAAATCAGTATTATCACATTAGCAAGGCAAAAGGAGAAAAGATCACCACAGTATATATGGAAATTAAATTGATAAAATTAAAACCATTCATGATTTAAAAAGAAGAAAGACAAGAAGCCAGGAAGAGATGAGAACTTCCTTAACTGCTTATCTGATAGCATATCCACACAAAAAAGATTAAGGCCAAATAAATTTAATCATGAAATACTAAAATCCTACTCCCAACAAATTGTAAAAAAAAAAAAAAGCATGCTTGCTCTACCACTTCTTTCTTCAACAGTATATAGGATGTTCACTGTGGTGCAAAAACTACAACAAAAACAACAAAAATTCGAGTACAGGGATTAGAAGGAAAATATAAAACTGACAATATGCTTAGACTAGAGGTAGTGTATACAGAAAACTCAAAAGTATCTCAAAGAAAACTTAAAGTAACAATTAGTTTAGAAATACTGATGCGTAAGAATTAATGTGTAGGCTTGCAATGTGGCTCAGGGCCAAGCACCCCTCGGTTCAATCCCTGGTACCAAAAATAAGTAAGTAAGTAAGTAAGTAAATATATAAATAAATAAATAATATGTAAAATCGTTTGTTTTTTTTTTTCTGTAGCAGCAGAAACTTTTTAATTTAACGTCATCCCGTTTATTTTCCAAGTTTTAGGGGTCTTATTGAGGAATTCCCTGTGCCTATAGTTTGGAGTGTTGCCACTATATTCAGAAAACTAAAGAGATGTCACAATGAATCTTTTAGGATTTAGACTTACTTCTTTCTTCCCTATTTGAGTAGCAACAACACTATCTCTTTGGTGTTATACAGGTCAACCATTTCTGTCATTGGTAACTTCTTTTCTACTTTGTGTACTACAAACAGAAGAAACTCTTAATGTCCACAAGACAACAGGAATATTTTTAAGGTCATACAACCTTACCATGTCCTCTGGTTGAAGCACTCTCCCCAGAAAAGAGAATGTATAAATCAGATTATAGGGAAGAGGAATATTATTCAATCAATATGAGTAATAGTGATATAGGAAAATCCTATTTTGATACCTTGTTTTCCAGAATTATTGGGAAGACTATCCCATGTTTTGGCTTTTGCTTTAATGCATTTATCATATCCTGGAGTACAGAGCTTATGGTCAAGCTGGGGCCTTTTCTGAATCTTTAATAGCCTATGTTTTTATTCAATTTGGCTGACCAATTTCAGGCATACAGAGGAACCAATGTACTCTAGTCATGGGGGCATTGTCTCTCTACTCTTGGCTACAGAATAAATTTCCTAGTCTTCAGCTATATTTGTGTGATTTTATATTATTAATTAATGTATTCTTTAAATGTCAAAGATGATGATGGTAGCATAACCAGAGAAGGGAAATTGGGAACTGTTTTCAGTCTGGTAAAGAAGAATTGAAAGATATAAAAAATTGGATATAATTGAATTATCATCAGAGGCCACCTGTTCTTACCAAGGTGCTTCATTATTAGCTGAGCATCATGCTCCACAGCTGGCAGGTTTTTCATTCAAGATCGTCAGAAGTTAGATTGGCATCACTGGGAGGGAGCCCTTATTGTTGAGTCAGACTAACTTCAATGTACTAATTGCATTCAACAATGCATCGTGGTTGTACTCACCTGGTGGATCTTACAGCAGAGCGCATGAAATAGGCTACTCATCTTCCAGCATCAGTTGTTTAGTTTCTATAGAGCCTGCAACATATCAAGAGCTTGTCTTCAATTGTAAAGTTATTCTGTACTTTAGAAAGCATATCTTGTTCTATATACTAAAGATCTGTACTAAAAAAATACCTTCTGTTAGTGCTTTATAGAACCTGAGCATATATTCTTTTTATTACTTAATTATAGATACACATAACATGGGGGTTCATTTCAACATAATTATACAAGCATAGAATATAATTTGCTCCATTTTAGTCACCAGCACTTCCCCCTATCCTCCTTTCTCCTCCCCCTCCTGATCCTTTTTTCTCTACCATAACAATCTTTCTTCAATTTATAATTGTTTAAAATTAGTGCACTATGGCTAAACATAAAGGTGAAATTCACTATGGTATATTCACATATGTATATAGGGAGGTTGGTCAGATTTATTCCACCATTCTCTCTTCCTGTCCCTCCATTCTGCCCCTTAATACATTTACCCTACTCCACTGATCTCACTTCTATTTTTATATATCCCATTTCTTTATATTTTCCCCTTACTTTGTTCTGACATCCACCTATGAGAGAAAATATTTGACCCTTGACTTTTGTGGTCTGAAATAAAAATCTTTCAATGTGCAGAAACTAAAGAATTCATAACCTCTGATATATATACAAAAAATATACCCAATTAACTTTTTCATGTAGAAGAAATGAAAAATAAAAATGAAAGCCGAATAAAGATTAATTCACTAGAATAGTCAATTAAAAGAAAGTCAAGTCAGAATTAAATATTAGAAACAAATCAACATGGCAAGAAATAATATCATCTTTAGTAATATTTAATATAAATGGCCTAAACTCTTCAATCAAAACACAAAAATTGGACTTAGTAAGACCCAGCCTCAAAAGAGAAAATAAAAAGGGCTATGGATGTAGCTCAGTGATAAAATGTGTTAGAGTCTGTAAACAAGTCAGGATGGTGCCTGGCAAATGTTAGAGCCTGTAAACAAGTCTGGATGGTGCCTGGCATTTTTCTACAGGGAGTGGTTTGTGAAGAAATGCCAGCAAGCCATTAAGTGTGGAGATTTCTTATTGGTTGACTGCTGTATCTAGTTTATGTTAATTAGATAAGCTGTGTGGAATGTATATATACCCCTCCTGTCCTACAATAAATGGCTCCCAATCCTGCTGTATCAAGATACACAAGTTGTTCATCACCCCCCGATTATTTTGCTGCAGCCGGACTGTGGCAAAATGCACCTGATTCAATCCTCAGTACCAAGAAAAGAAAAAAGAAAAATGATTTTATTTGCTCTATTGTGTACAGTATTCTTTTTGAAATGTGTTCTGGGACAATCCAGTCCTAGTATAAAGGGACTAAACCTAATGTGCTATAGACAGAAGAAAGAAATTCAGACAGACTAAATCCGATTCCTTAGCGGTCTTACTGATGGAAGCATAGTCCTAGTAGCACCAAGACCAGTTGAATCCCCATCATTTAGGTCAGAAAGAGGACAGTGTTTAAGTCTGAGGACAAAAGTGACTTCATCTTGGCTGCAATGTACATGGTTTATCTTTTTATTATTTTTTTAATCTGGCTTATCTTAAAATCATAGTGAAGTGTCAGATATATCCCTGGATCAAGTGTTTGAAAGTAAAGCACCACATATGACTTTAATGGTTTTTGGTATTTGTGATCTGCTGGGAAACTATGCAAAAAAATGCAGATTGCTCAGGGGCAATTATGGTGTGTATGGCTCATGATGGATACAGTCAAGTCAGACTATATCAATATAAAATCTTACTAATTTATAAGGATACTGTCATCAAACTATATCAATATAAAATCTTAATAATTTATAAGGATACTGTCTTTTTGAATAAAAATGTCTTAAGTCTTAAAAAATACATGGATTGACAGATTGGATGACAAAACAAGACCTACCAACATGTTGTTTGCAAGAGACTCGCCTTACAAAGACATGCACAGACTACAGGTGAAAGGACCAGAAAAGATATATGATATAAATGAAAACTGAAAATAAGCACTGGTATCTATTTTCATTTCAGACTGAAGTAATTTCAACTCAAAATTAATCAGAAGAGATAAAATAGGTCACTTCATTGAAGGAATCATCCAGCAACAAGATAAGATAATACATATTTATGCCCCAAACACTAATGAATCTGCACATATAAAACAAACCCTTCTCAATATAAAGAATCAAATAGATCACAATTCAATAATACTGGGTGATTTTAGCACACCTCTGTCACCATTAAGTAGATTATTCAGACATACACTATGTGTGCTTCACAACTAAAAATTAGTACTAATCAACTGGAACTAACAGACATTTATAGACTCTATCATCCACCGACACCTGAATTCACTTTCTTTTCTGCATATATTCTTATTTAGTCTGGTGTAAGGGACCTACTGATCATATGGGCCAAAAGAAAGGATAGATTGCAATATAGTCCAGTAGGCATTGTTGTTTGTCCTACTCAAAACATCATCCAAAAATCAGTAATTGATTATAATTCCAAATGAAATTTGTGCTTTGTAATAGCCCATTCAGGATACTATGACAAAGTACCACACACTACATCACTTAGAAATAGAAATTTACCTCTTATAATTCTGGAAGTTTTTGGTGATTCCAGGATCAAGGTACTGTCCGATTTGGTGTGGGATGAGAGCCCATTTATTCATAGACAGCTGTCTGTACTCTAACCTCACATTGTAGAAGAGGCAAAGGATCTCTTTCAAGTCTCTTTTATAAGGGCACTCATCTTATTCATGAGGGCTCTACCTTCATGACCTAGTCACCTCACAAATGGCCCTATCTCTGTATACCATCAACTTATAGGTAAGGATTTCAACCTGAATTGTAGGAGAACATAAACTTTTGGACCACAGCATGCTGCTACCAGAATCCAAATATATCTACCCCAAAAGAGTGTTCAAGCCTATTATAAGACATTGGACTCCTAAATATTCCCTGCTGTGGTAGATCTCTGAATGTTCATGAAGTTTTATCCCACCAATACATATACATGATGTGCTGCAGAAAATCAAGATAACCAAAATATTTGCATACTGTAGTGTAAAAAAGAACAGAAACTAACCATGGGACAATACAACAAATGTGTACTTCTTTCTTACCACATAAACAGGAACTGATGAGGACTGAGACAAATGCATTCCCTAGACCAATAGATAAAATGCCAGATCCTGTTTTTAAACCATTTCAGTAAGGATACCATACTAGACAACTTACCAGTTGCTTAAATTTTTGATGATATATCATAATCTGCCACAATTCATCTGCTTTTTCTTGGAGTCAAGGAAAAGTTGAATGAAAATATGATGATGAGAACTCTGATATATTTCTTTTTTGGTGGCATTAATATCTCAGGCTATTCCTAGAATACAATATTGCTTCTTTTCTACTATTTTGGTGAGAACAAAGGGGCTGGTTGAAGACAACTCATAGGTTCCACTTGATTAAATCTGCCATAATAGTTCTTAGTGCACAGGTCATGTAACCTGAAGAAAGTAAGGATACTAGTCTTGAAGAATCTATAAACAAAGACACTCCAAAATACTAAATAAATGACCTTGACTTTTGAATATGTTTGGAGTGTTTAAAAATCATAAAAGGTCCAGCATGACTGAGTGTAGAGAAGGCAAGTGATAGTGAAGATTTTAACCTCTATCTTGCAGAACTGATAAGTCATGGAAAGAAATCATTTCAGAATTTTGAAGTTTAAAAAAAAAACAAAGTTAATGAACTAGATTTTTTTGTACTGGGATTTAAATCCATGAGTGCTCTACCACTGAATTTTAAAAATATTTTTTTGAGACAGGATCTTACTAAGTTGCTAAGGCTAACCTTGAAAAAGAGTACACTTGAAAATTTATAAACATAATTGTAGTAATTAATGGGATAATTAATCATTAAAATTCATAGTGCTTGAAACTTAATGATAATTAAAACCTATGAGACATTAATAGATGTTTACACATAAGAGATATAAATATAATGAAACTTATTAAAAATGAAGTGGTAATTTGAGAGAAAAAAACATCTTTCACAGTTTTATTTGGAAAAAAGAAAGGGTAAATATTAATGAGCTGTACATTCAAGATATATAGATTGGAAAACAGTAATAGAATATATCCCCCACATGTAAATAAAGGTAAGAAAAGCATGTAATGAATTAGAAAGCTCATCTACAATTAAGATGGTAAAAAATACAAGGGTTAATTCTTGGAGATATAACTAATAAAACTTAAAAATCTCTTATAGAGACACTAAACAGATTTGGTAAATAGTGAAAATATGATAATCAAGAAGTAAATTATAAGAATCACCCCAGTACTTATAACTTTAAGAAGTATATACAAAAACATACTCAAGATTGTAATCATTGATTGTTTTAATAGCCATTAAATGGGTTTCAAGCATACAAAATAATTTTTTCTTTTTCTTTTTTCTTTTTTTTTTTTTTGGCAGGTGGGAGGTACTGGGGATTGAACACAGGGCCTTGTGCATGCAAGGCAAGCACTCTACCTACTAATCTATATCCTTAGCCCTAAAATAATTTTTATATGGACTGATGTATCATTGATGAGGAAACCAGAAATATGCAGGAAAAGAGTGCAATATACCTGTCAGTTTACGAATTTAAATCTAAATCTTCATCACCTGGACGAAAAACCAAAATGTAAGTATTACAATGTAACTGGTAGAAAAATATAAAAGATGAATATTGTTCTTTAATCAACATCTGAATTTGGAGTGGTGGTTAGAGGGCATTGAACTCAGGGCACTTTACCACTAACTCACATGCTCAGCATTTTTTATTTTGAGATAGGCTCTCTCTCTCTTGCTGCAGCTAGCCTCAAACTTGCAATTCTCCTGACTCAGTTTCTCAAGTTTCTGGGATTATAGGTGTGTGCCACCATGCCCAGCCAACCTCTCAATTTTTATACTTTTCAAATTTAGATAATTTCAGGAGAGTATCTTGGGTTTTATTTTATTTTTGAGCAAAAATAAAATTTGTACTCATCGTTAACAAATAGTTATGCACCTTTAAATTATGTTTGGGTCAGCAACAAAACACACATAAAAATGTTTCCATAAATTTGTAATAAAGCCAAGAATTTCTGTTTCCTACTAACACCATAGCACTTAATATCATTAAACAATACATTACCCACATGTTTGTGGTGATACTGATTTAAATAAAACCTATTGCACAGTCATATGAAAATATAGTACATACAATTATGAATAGTACATAATGATTTATAATGATAACATGATTTATAATCATAATAATAATGCTACTTGTTTATGTATTTACTATATCTTTACTGTTTTTAGTGTACTTCTGCTAATAAAGAAAAATTTTACTGTAAAACAGTTTGTTGTGTTAAACTGACAAAAGGATCTTATATTCATTATATCTCACATTCACTAAATTAGTTTACTTATTTGATTGCTTGATTTTGATAAAATGACCTTTAAATTGTTAAAAAGTTTAATTTTCAAAAAGAAAAAAAAAACACACCACATCTGGTGATTGATATATACTCCTAGATTTGTATAAATGCATACATACATACTGTGATGTTCACACAAGAAAATCACTTAACACATGTCTGAATATATATCCTTGTCTATAGTTAATGTTATTTATGTTCAAAACTGTAGGATAATTTTTTAAAATTATTCCCATTGTCTATAAAAATATGAAGAGAAGCATACTTTCTTCACCAACAAAATTTCATTTGGGCTGGGGTGTTCTCTCAGCAGCAGAGTGCTTGCCTTGCCCATGTGAGACCATGGGTTCTACCCTCAGCACCACATAAAAATAAATAAACAAAATAAAGGTATGGTGTCCATGTGTAACAAAAAATATATTTTTTAAAAAATTTCATTTATGTTTTTTGAGATAGAAAGTGGTATATACTAATGTTTTTAATTAAATAAAAATTAATACTTCACTTCTCAATATATAAATTGAATTTGCCTCAGACATGTCCGGAGAAATCAATGACAGTGATAAGTACTCTGTATTTCTTTTGCACAGAAGAGTTCATTAAACATTTTACAAGCTTTGTATCAGAAAACTCATGCATTTAAATTTATGTAGACTCATAAAAAATATTGATTAAAGGGAAAGAATTTAGGAATTCTCTATTAAAATCTTCCTGGGTCACAACATAGCCTGTCCTAATGACAGAAAAAGTACACCCTAACAAGTGTGTCAAATCCCTACCCCCACACACCCTTCATATCCAGAATTTCCCTTGTTTTATTCCCCTTTGCTTAATGTCCTTTAATTGTAGATTCTAATCATCAACCTAACCACCCTAATTGGGAAGGATGCATACCTAATCTTCTCTAATAATTCCAACCTTATTGATCCCCCCATGACAAATGCAAGAAAACCTTGCTGCCAACATGCCCAATGATGCTTTTCGGAAAGCCCCCTCAGATAATGATAGAATCCCATGGAATCAATATGTCACTGCATACCTTATCTCCTTGATAAGAGGAATTTTTCTGGGGAAGAGCAACATCTATGCACCTGTGTGGGCACAGCTCCCTATATGAAATGCCCCAAAATTACATAAGCTACTTCAGTACCTGCTAAACAGGAAAAACAGTTCCCAACTATTATGCAGGAAATCAGTATGGCATGATGGATATTACACCAATATTGCTGGCTGCTGAGCCCATCAAAGGGGCAGCAACTGGCTGGATTAATGAATCTATATGAAGTCCAGACCTTCATCATGGATTTGTCTTTGTGACAAACTATACCCACATCCACTATGCACAAACTTGTGTTATGCCACCCTTTGCCATGCTAAGAATCAATGATACTGATGCATAAATACCTCTCATACAGAGATCCGCTGTGCAGTCAATCCATGGTTAGGGCACAGTTAGGACCAAATGGCTCATCAGGTCATCTGTTCTGAGTGAGGTTTTTAGAGGCAAGACCTGCCTGGTGTCACTTGGAGCAGGACATAAAAACTCTGGGCCTCTCTTTTTCTCAGATACTGGATGAGGGATGAAAAAAATACCCATGCCCAACCAGCCGTCTGCACTTGTGAACCTGAGCAGGGTGGGCACATCAGACAAACACACTCAGTCGCCCTTAATGTATGCCATGTATGCAGTACTCCATGCACTTGTCCCCACATCTCCACCCTTTGACTGTTCCACAAGGAATCCATCCAGCACTGCTCTTTTTTGTTTGGTGGACTTTACATGATACATAAACACCTCAAAATACAAGAAAAAAAGTATAACTATTATAAATAGTAGGGCCAGGGTAATAGCATTATGAGCCTTTGCAACATAAACAGTCAGTGCCTTTCCTCCCCCCCTGATTCCACCAGGCTCAGCACAGAGGGAACTGGCCTATACAAACAAAATTTGAATGTGTGATTTCACTTAAAATGTTTGTCCTGTCATAGAGGGGATGCTCTTTGCATGTCAGCACCTGTGCAAAAAAGGCCAGCTCCCCTGGACAGGTGCAGAACTGGAGGCAATAACAGATGTAAGTGACCAAGAGTGGCTAGGAGCCACTTTTAGGAGAATGGAAAGATGGTCTCATACCCACCTGTGGCCCACTTATGCTGCCCTGTCCTGGGATCATTGCATGTCTTGGTCTGGGTGTCCCAAGTGTAGGTAAAAAAGAAAATGTATAGAGTGAACTGCCAAGAAAAGAAGAAAATGAAGGCAGAAGTTAGTGGGGGTTGTCAGAAAGAAAAAAGAAAGAGAAGAGAGGAAGGAATACATGGACTAATGGAAAAATTCCCCTGGAATTTAAGGTAGGTTAAAGATCACTTTCCGGAGTGAGCCACGCTTCTCTTAATCATGTGGTTTAATTCTTTCATAAATAACTGTGGTTATCCTATTTGTCCTCCATTTATATATCCCACACCTCATTCTCTCAAGTAAGACTTGAATTTTATGTGGATCTATCTTCAATGGTGCATGGAATGACATATCTTATCCTTGAGCTGGAAACAAAGTTCTATACTTAGTGGAAATTCTATCTTGTCCAAGGGCATATGGTGTAAAAAATTTGAATGTCTTTTAAACAGGACTCATATTTATGTATGGCTAAAACATTCATTTTTTTTATTTGTTATAAGTAGTTATACAGGACAGTAGAATGCATTTTTACACAGTGTAAAAAAATTTCTTCTGTCTGTCAATAGTGTAGGGTCACACAAATAGTGTAATCATTCATAGGTATAGAATAATAATGTCAGCCTCATTCCACCATCTTTTCCAAATCCATATCCACCTTTCTTCCCCTTATTTCCCTCTGCACAACTCAAAGTTAACATTTAAGTTTTGATTGCAGTGTGATGTGACTCCAATAACCTTTTTAATAATTATATATATATATATATAGTGCTGAGAATTGAACACAGTGCTTCACACATGCAAGGAAAGTGCACTACCACTAAGCCACATTCACAGCCCACCAACAACATTTTCATTTTGCATCTGTATATCAATTTGTCTAAGCGCCATCAGTGATATGACTGTCCTCTAAACATTGTGTATTCTTATAAAATATTCATAGGCAACAGACACATTGGTTTAATTCTTGATTATCTACTTTTTTCTTTCATCAATGTGTGTGTGTTTTTATGCCAGTACCACATTTTTGTAATTTCTATAAATTTCTATAGTAAGTTTTAAAATTACGAAGTCTGAGTTATATTTCTTTTAAAAATATTTTATTTTTGCTATCTGTGTCCCTTTTCTGTTTAGTTTGAATTTGATGACCAGCTGTCCTATTTCTGTGAAATAAAAAAATGTAGTTGGGATTTTTTACAAAGATTATTTTAGAGCTGTAGATTATTTTGTTCACCATTTCCCTTTTGTCAAACTAACTACATCATCTGTGAACATGGAATATCTTCTTATATATTTTGCATGATTTTATTTGAGGAAAGTTTTATACTTTTATGTACAAGCTTTTTATTTGATTTTGGTTATTTTTTCTATGAACTTATTTTTATGCAAATATAAATAATTTCTTTAAATTTTTACATTAAATTGTTCATTACTGTTATATAAATGAGATGATCTTTTCAGTATTTATCTTGTAACCAGTAATTTTGCTGAATTCATTATATTGTCTGTGGCAGTGATATTTTTAACCTACATTATTTGGCATCTTTTATAAATGGGATCGTATTATCTGTAAACAGAGATAGTTTATTTCTCCCTATCTAATTTTGTTGCTTTTTCCCCAACTAAATATTTAAATATATGTTGTCACCTTAGACAAAAATATTTATTGTTCTTTTATTGATCTGCTATAAAGAATTGAATGATTTTACCACACCTTTCTCACCACTGAAGAGATCTTCCAAAAATTTAGAATTAAAAAACTATAGAACTCAAAATAATAATATCAATAACATGGACTTTACTGACATATAAAGAATATTTCAACCTGCTTACAGGGAATATGCTTTCTTCTCAGCAGCACATGGATCCTTCTCTAAATAAACCATATAGTATGCCACAAAGCAACTCTTACAAAATTAAAAAAAAAAGTAGAGATACTACCATGCACTTTATCAGATCATAATGGAATAAAATTGGTAATCAATGACTAAATAAAAAATGAAAATTAATCCCAAACCTGGAGACTAAATAATATGCTACTTAATGAACAATTGGTTGCAGAAGACATCAAGAGGAGATTAAAAAACTTCTTAGAGGTAAATGAGATAATAGACACAACATATCAAAATATCTGGAACACTATGAAAGCAGTAATAAGAAGAAAGTTCATTGCATGGAGTTCATTTTTTAAAAGAACAAAAAGTCATCAAATAAATTTCCCCACTTTTTATCTCAAAGCTCTAGAAAAAGAACAAATCCAGAGCAAAAGCAAAAGAAGGCAAGAAATAATTAAAATTAGAGCTGAAATCAATGAAATAAAAAAATTAAAAATTTACAAAACAAAAAGTTGGTACTTTGAAAAAAATAAGTAAAGTTGACATCCTTAGCTACACTGAAGAAGAGGAGAGAAAAAAACCCAAATTGCCAACATATTTCATAAAAGATAATGTCAAAACAGGCATTACAGAAGTACATAAAATAATTAAAATTGATTTTGAAAACTTATAATTCAATAAAATAGAAGATATTGAAGGCATTGACAAAATTCTTAACTCATACAACTTACCCAGATTGAATCAGGAAGATACACACAATGAAATAGAAGATGCTATCAGAAGCCTACCAACCAAGAAAAGCACAGAGCCAGAGAAATACACAGCCAAGTTCACCAATACCTGAAAAGGAGAACTACTATCAATACTATTCAATTTATTACAGAAAATAAAAAAAGAGGAAGCACTTCCAAACTCATTCTATGAGGCAAATATTACCTTGATTCCAAAACCAGACAAAGACACACCAAAAAGAAAAAAGAAAACTTTACACTAATATTTCTAATAAACATAGATGCGAAAATTCTCAATTAAATTCTAGCAAATCAAATACAAACATACCAAAAAGATTGTGCACCATGATCAAGTAGGATGAAAGGTTGGTTCAACATATGGAAATCAATGAATGTAATTCATCACATCGATAGACATAAAGATAAGAATCTATATGATTATCTCAATAGATGCAAAAAAAGCATTTGACAAAATAGAGCACCCCTTTATGTTTCAGACACTAGAAAAACTAGGAATAATAGGAACATATTTAAACATCATAAATGCTATCTATGCTAATCCCTAGGTCAACATCATTCTAAATGGAGAAAAATTGAAGGCATTCCCTCTAAAAAATGGGAGAAGACAGGGATGCCCTCTTTCACCACCTCTATTTAACATAGTTCTTGAAACACTCGACAGAGCAATTAGACAGACTAAAGAAATTAAAGAGATACATATGTGAAAAAGAAGAACATAAATTAACACTATTTGCTGATGATATAATTCTATACATAAAATAACCAGGAAGCTCCACCAGAACAAATTCTAGAACTAGAAAATGCATTTAGCAAAGTATCAGGATATAAAATCAACACCCATAAGTCAAACGCATTTCTGTATATCAGTGACAAATCTTCTGAGAGGAAAATAAGGAAAACTACTCTATTCACAGTAGCCTCAAAAAATAAAATAAAATACATGGAATCAACATAATGAAAGAGATAAAGGAGCTATACAATGAAAACTAAATACCCTAAATAAGAAAAAATTAAAGAAGACCTTAGAAGATGGAAAGATCTGCATTGCTCTTGGATAGGCAGAATTAATATTATCAAAATGACCGCACTACAAAAAGCACCATACAAATTTAATATAATTCCAATCAAAATCCCAATGGCATTCCTCAAAGAAATAGAAAAAGCAATTATAAAACTTATCTGGAAAAATAGAGACCCGGAATTGCTAAATCAATCTTTAGCAGGAAGAGTGAAGCAGGTGGCATCACTATATCAGACCTTAAACTGTACAACAGAGCAATAATAACAAAAACACCCTGGTATTTACACCAAAACAGACTAGTAGACCAATGGTACTGAATAGAGGACACAGAGACGAACCCACAAAACTACAATGATATTATATTATACAAAGATGACAAAAAACATACACTGGAGAAAAGATAGCCTCTTCATCAAATGGTGCTGGGAAAACTGGAAATCTATATGTGACAAAATAATATTAAACCCCTATCTCTGACCACGCACAAAACTCAACTCAATATATATCAAGGACATAGAAATTAAACAAAGACTCTGCATCTAGTAGAAAAAAAGTACACCCTAATCTTCATCATGTGGGATTAGGCTCCAAATTCCTTAATAAGACTCCGGTGGCACAAGAATTAAAATCAAGAATCAACAAATGGGAAAAAATCAAATTAAAATGTCTCTTTGTAGCAAAATAAACAATCTGTGAGGTATATAAAGAGCCTATATCTTGGAAGCAAATTTTTACCTCTCATCCATCAGATAAAGCATTAGTCTCTCAGGTATATAAAGAACTTAAAAAGCTAAGCACCAAAAACTAAACCAAATAACCAAATCAATAAATGGACCAAGCAATATTACCAAAAGTTCTTTATAGGTTTTATGCGATGCCAATCAAAATCCCAAAGGAATTTCATGTAGAAATAGAAAAAGCAATCATGAAATTCATATAGAAAAATAAAAGACCCAGAATAGCAAAAATAATTCTAAGCAGGAAGTGTGAATCAGGCAGTATAGGGATACCAGACTTCAAAATATACTACAGAGCAATAGTAACAAAAACAGCATGGTACTGGTACCAAAACAGGCAGGTTGACCAATGGTACAGAATAGAGGACACAGAGACTAATTCACAAAATTACAACTATCTTATATTTGATAAAGGTGCTAAAAGCATGCAATGGAGGAAGGATAGCATCTTCAACAAATGGTTCTGGGAAAACTGGAAATCCATATGCAACAAAATGAAACTGGATAACATTCTCTCACCATGCACAAAAGTTAACTCAAAATGGATCAAAGAGCTTGATATCAAATCAGAGACTCTACGTCTGATAGAAGGAAAAGTTGGCTCCAATCTACATATTGCGGGGCCGGGCTCCAAATTCCTTAATAGGACACCCACAGAACAAGTGTTAATAACAAGAATCAACAAATGGGACTTACTCAAACTAAAAAGTTTTTTCTCAGCAAGAGAAACAATAAGAGAGGTAAATAGGGAGCCTACATCCTGGGAACAAATTTTTACTCCTCACACTTCAGATAGAGCCCAAATATCCAGAGTATACTAAGAACTCAAAAAATTAAACAATAAGAAAACAAATAAACCAATCAACAAATGGGCCAAAGACCTGAACAGACACATCTCAAAGGAGGACATACAATCAATCAACAAGTACATGAAAAAATGCTCACCATCCCTAGCAGTCAGAGAAATGCAAATAAAAAACACCCTAAGATACCATCTCAATCCAGTAAGATTGGCAGCCATTATGAAGTCAAACAACAACAAGTGCTGGTGAGGATGTGGGGAAAAGGGTACATTTGTACATTGCTAGTGGGACTGCAAATTAGTGCGGGCAATTTGGAAAGCAGTATGGAGATTCCTTGGAAAGCTTGGAATAGAACCACCATTTGACCCAACTATTCCCCTTCTTGGACTATCCCCTAAAGACCTTAAAAGAGCATACCATAGGGATACTGCTACATTGATGTTCATAGCAGCACAATTCACAATAGCTGGATTGTGGATCCAACCTAGATGCTCTTCAATAGATGAATGGATAAAAAATGTGGCATTTATACACAACGGAGTGCTACTCAGCACTAAAAAATGACAAAATCATGGAATTTGCAGGGAAATGGATGGCATTAGAGCAGATTATGCTTAGTGAAGGTAGCCAATCCCTAAAAAACAAATGCCAAATATCTTCTTTGATATAAGGAGAACAACTAAGAGCAGGGAGGAAGAGCATGAGAAGATTAACATTAAACAGGGATGAGAGATGGGAGGGAAAGGAAGAGAGAAGGGAAATTGCATGGAAATGGAAGGAGACCCTCATTGTTATACAAAATTACATATAAGGGGAAGTGAGGGTAAAGGGGAAAAAGAGGGGGAGAAATAAATTACAGTAGATGGGGTAGAGAGAGAAGATGGAAGGGGAGAAGAGGGGAGGGGGGACAATACAGGATAGGAAAGGCAACAGAATACAACAGACATTAGTATGGCAATATGTAAAGTGGATGTGTAACAGATGTGATTCTGCAATCTGAATACGGGGCAAAAATGGGAATTCATAACCCACTTGAATCAAATATATGAAATATGACATGTCAAGAACTATGTAATGTTTTGAACAACCAATAATAAAAATTAATAAAAAATAAATAAATGGGCCAAGGACCTGAACAGACACTTCTCAGAAGAGGATATAAAATCAATCCACAAATATATGAAAAAATGTTCATTATCTCTAAGAATTAGAGAATTGCAAACCAAAGCTACTCAAAGATATCATCTCACTGTATCCAGAATGGTAGCTATTATGAAGACAAACTACAATAATTTTGGTGAGGATGTAGGGCAAAAGTTACACTTATACATTGATGGCAGGACTGCAAGTTGGTGCAGATTCCTTTGAAAATTGAGAATGGAACCACCGCTTGACCCAGCTCTCCTATTTTTTGTTTATAACCAAAGAACTTGAAAAACAGCATATTATAGGGACACAGCCACATCAATATTTATATCAGCACAATTCACAATAGCTAAACTGTGGGACCAAGGTAGATGCCCTTCAGTAGAGAAATGGATTAAAAATTTATATATATATACCCATTTAATTTTTATTCTATATAGCACATAATATTATCATCTCCACTGTACAAACCAGAAAACTGAGGCACAAATAAGTCATGTGACTTGTTCAAGAGCACAATGCTCTTAAATGGCAGGAGTAGAAATTCACAGCCATATTTGTCTGCCTGTAGAGCCCAAACCACCAACCACAGGGCATACATAGGGTTCTTCCTAATTAACTTTCTATTCACCCATGTCTTACCACATTTCTATACTACTGACATCTCCTTTTGGTTTTGGCACTCACCTCTCAGATCAGCTCTTCTTTCACTGATTCCTTTAAGTGTTATGGGGAGATCAGGAATCACTGATTAGTTCTTTCCTCATATCCTCTAAAATATATATTTATATTTATAGTTTCTTTTAGTTTTCTAATATTATTTTCTACATTTATGTGTTTGGTCCATTTTGAGTTTCTGTAGATGGGATAAATGGATTTCCAAATTAATTATTTGTATTTAGTTATCTATCATTTTAGCAACACCTGTTTCAAAGCTATTCATTTAAAATAATTTGTGTATAGGCAAATTTGTAGACTCTCAGCTCTATTCCTTAATTCCACATATATATTTTTCTGTCGATACCATACTATATTGATTACTTATGATTTTTAGCAAGTTTCAAATAGAGAAAAAGCATGGTCCTCCTAGATTTTTTTTCCCATTCAAGATTGTTTTGGTTATTTGAAAGCCTGTGTGATTTCATGTATAAATTTTAGAATCAGACTGTCAATTTCCATAAAGAAACAATCTGAGATGCTGAAAGTGAGAGCAGTGGCATTTTAGGCCAATATCACCATGTTTTGCATGTTAAGAATATTTGACTTCCCAATCCATGAACATAAGATTTTTTTCACCTTTGTTCAGATCTTTAACTTAAAAATATATAAAAAAGTCATAATTTTCATCTTGTAACTTTTTCACTTTTTTTCATGAAATTTACTGTTTAACATTTTTATTATTTTTTAGATTGACCTCTTTCTATGTTGCACAGAGTGATCTTGAACTCATGGTCTCAAGAGGTCCTCCCCAATTAAGCACGCAACTATCTGGTACTATGATTTCCTACAATAGGCAGGTAATCTTTTATTATTTTGATGTTATTGTAAATAATTTTATTTCATGAAACACTTGGACACTCTTGCTAAAAATATAAACTAATACTGACAACATGAATAATAATGTGGGAGTTTCAAACAATTAAAACTAGAAAAACCATATGACTCAGATATTTTTCTACCATATACTGTATTTTCCAGGTCCTCAAAAGATCAGAAATAATAGAACACATATATGTATATGTTCATGGACAAGGAGACTTAATAGATGAACTAACATGATAATGAGATGAGTAGTCCTCAAAGCTGCTGACTATAAGATGGAAAAAAATGAAAACTTATAAGATCACAGGCCAAGAAATTGGAAACTTCTTAAATCAAATTCAGTGAAGCAGCTATTGTCCAAGACAGAAGGATTAAAAGGCTCATGTAGAGGCAATGGTGCAAGTCCACATTCAAAGACTGAAAAATCTGATGTCAGATGTCCAGAGGTCACACAACAAGAGGGAGAAAAACAAAACAAAACAAAACAAAACAAAAACTAATCTATAAAGATAGAAGCACAAGCCAGTGACAGTCTTCCTTCTCTATTTATTCAAATACAATGGACTGGATGGTTTTATGTACATTCATGACACCTCTTCCCCACTGGTTTCTGACCCAATTTTTGAAACACACTCAGGAACACCCAGAGGTATTTTATATCAATTTTCTAGGAATACCTAAATCTGCTCAGGTTGACCACTCAAAGTAACAATTACAAAAACCAAAAAATAAAAATAAAATCCAACTTTGAGAATATCTGCACTCCCAATAAACTGAAACACTACCCATAAAAGCCATTTCATATAAAAACTTAAATGTCTATAAAATAAAATAAAATAAAAAGTACCTGGGGTTGAGGCTGTATCTCAGTGGTAGAATGCTAATCTGCACATGTGAGACACTGTATTTTATCTTCAATACCACATAAAAAATCAATGAATAAATAAAAATAAAAAGATATTCTTTCCTTGTAGAATTAAAAAAATAAAACCCTAAATATAAAATCTGTATATATATATATGATATACATATAATGTATAAATAATTTATAGCAAATACATTTACACATGCATATTTAATTTACACATGCATATTTATCTATGTTCATATGTTCATATATCCATACTATATATATATGTGTGTGTGTGTGTGTGTGTGTATATATATGTATATATACACACACACACACACACACACACACACACACACACACACAGATAGAAACAGACAGGTATAATTTCTTGTTTTTAAAAATTTTCTTGAGTCAGAATCTTTTATGCTGCTGAGAATGTCACTAAGATACTGAGGCTGGCCACTAAACTTTGATTTTTAAAGAAAGATGCTGTAGGTGGCTGTAATGTAATAAGAGGCTGTCTTAAAAATAAATAGTAAAAATTACTGAGGATATATCTCAATAAAAATGCAACCCTGAATTCAAACTCCCTATTTTTTTCACCATTTAAATTAATATGGATGAAGATGGAGAACTTCATGTGAAGTGAAATTATCAAGACACAGAAAGAAATAAGAAATGCATTGCATACTCTGTGTTTAGAACCCTGTCCCAACCAACCAAAAAAAATGAGTGCACACAAATAAAATGTTGTGTATTTCAGGATGATAGTTAACAGTAATGCATCACATTCTGAAAATCCCAATGACAGTAGAATTTTAGGTATTCCTAATACAGAATAAAGTAATTTTGTGAGATGATGGATTTTTTAACATAAAAACATACATATTAATGTGATTAAATGTAATTTTTTCATGCATACATTCACAGATATTAATAATATCATTATATACTTATTCCATCTTTGTTACCTTTCTACACACCCTAGATATAGTAATCAATATTCTATTTTAACAAAATTTTATTTTAGTTATCTTGAGTAAGAGATGTAATAGATTTCTGTCTCCTTATTCACTTAAAACACATCATTCAATTTATTTATATTTATGTCTGAGTAATACTGCATTTTGAATATATAATATACTTTCTGGTAGATATATTAAGTTGTTCAGGTAAAACTGATTTTTCTTTTTATATGTATCACTAAGCACAGTTATAAAACTTAAACTTATATCACAAAAGAAGGAAACAACAGAACCCCCCCCCCCAAAAAAAATACAGGGAACTGCTTTTTGGCCTATTTTTATTAAACTAAAAAGAAGCAATCCAAAACATATAAATAAATAAATAAGATTTTCTTTACTTTAAATTTATCTATAAACCAGATATCAATATGTTAATTCTCTTTGTAACTGTCACACACAAAACTAACTTTATAGTGTTCAGTAGATTATATTACATTACACAGAAAACCTGCTCTAGGGCAACCAATGAAATAAAACATCAGTGTGATAGACAATGTATGATTCATACTCTTTCTGCACATGTATACTTTTGGTGTTACAATTATTTTGCTCAATACTCCCAAGTTTATGTCATCAATCAATATATCTATAATTGAAATCTTCAGTTATTACAAAGATAGAAAGGAGAGAGAGAGAGAGAGAGAGAGAGAGAGAGAGAGAGAGAGAGAGAGAGAGAGAGAGTTGGTTTTAAACTTTGTCATTCTACCTGATTACTACCAAAGTCTAGGCAAGGAGTTCTGCCCATGGTGATTCACGAGAAGTATTGCCAAGCACACTTCTCTTCAAGCAAGGTTCATCTTGAGCAAAATTTTTTGTGGGCTTGAATGCTAGAAAGCAGGTGAGGTGGAAGTAGCATGGTGGGTATGCAGATGGTGTGTGAGAGTTAGGAAATTTGACCAAGTCCTATAAATAATCATTTTTAAATATCTATATTTAATTTTATATGGTGCTGAGGATCAAACCCAGTGCCTCACACATGCAAGGCAAGTGCTGTACCACTGAGCTACAGCCCATCCCCAAATAATCTTTTTAAAAAAAAAAATGCATCAACTGCATTTTTTACATTATATGTATCTTCTATGATTCTACAATTAAACCTCAGAGACTCTGTTCTTTATACCCTGTTAGCTCAACACAGATTTTCTTAGAGTCCTCTTCCTTACACTTTGAAATAATTATTTGCTCTTCCTCACAGCACTTGTACACATATCTCTCTCAAACAATTTTTTTTTATATCTGGGGAACTTTTAAATGCTGAATAATTGCCAGGTGAATTAATAGTTGGTGTTCCACTTTCTAAGATGTGAAGAGCCATATCCTCTCTCTGTGGTCTCCGTCTTTTCACATAAAAAATGGCAAAATTACTACATGTTTGCAACCCTAAATTTCATCCTGATCCAACTCTAATTATTTGAAAGTAAAGGATGCAATCCTTGCCATGGTTTGTGGAACACAAGTGTAATTTCAGTTACATAGGAGGCTGAGTCTAGAGGATCACAGCTTTTAGTTGAGTCTCAATTACTTAGAAAGACCTTGTCTAAAAATAAAATTTAAAAGCCTGGTAATATAGCTCACTGGTATAACATACTTAGGCCCAATCTGCAGTACCAAAGTGATAAAACATAATTTCTGCCCTCTTTCTTTAAAGATAAAGCCCTTAGGAAAAAAAAGAGGACTTAGGGATGTGACTAGATCTGGTAAAAGAAAGCCATGTGTTCTGTTTTTTCATTTTTACCTTTTAAGAACTTTCTAAAAATTATCCTAAGTATTTTGTTTTTGATATGATTATTATGAAAATGGTTTTTAATTTAAAATATAAATATTCATATGCTTATATACATTAACAACTGATTGATCTTTAATCTTGTTACTTTTCTGAGCTCACTTATAGATACTAAAAGTTAGTGATAAAATTTTACTTTTAAAATATCCACTTGAAAATACTTCTATCTAATACCTCATTTGGAAAAAATTAAACAATTGAGGCAGTAAGAGACAGAAGCAAGTTACAATGCCTCTTATTTTTACAAAGGCAAAAATATTGCTGAAATTTTCAGCCATCTGTAATCACTATGAGTCAGAAAGCAAGACAACAAATTTCCACAAACACACATTCAAGACACAGTAGATGATAGATACAGTAGCCAGCAAATCTTTCTTATCTCAATCTAGAAGGAGATAGAATAAAGAAAGTAACCCATCAATCTTAAAAACTTAAAAATAGTAATTGCAAAGACATTAATTTAAGCATCATACCTCCCCTTATATAGAAAAGGGTTGATCAATGCAAATTAAAAAAAACATGTCATATTTTGCCTGAAAATATTACTTCAGGTACAAATTATGAGAGGTAGTCTAAAGCAAAGTTGGAAATGTTCTTAATAGCATAATACATAGTTTCCATTCCATAGAAGCTTAGTACTTTAGATTAAAGAAGTTTTATGACCAAACCACTGATGTTTCTGACAAAAAATAGTAATCTTCAATTATATTTTGCAAAAGATTTGCACAGCTTTGACAACTACTATTTAGTTTTAACATCTATTTTTCATATTAGCATTTAGTCACATAGTTAATTTAAATTTCGGAAAAAAATCTTACTTTGCCACTTGAAACATAAACATAAATGTAAATGCTTAAAATAATAAGAGTTTATTCTTTGAAAGTGAAGAACGTTTAAGTATCTTGACAACAGAATACTCTCACTTTGTCTGCAGAGCCACACTCCTTCAAAACTATGTAGGAAAAAAAAAACTACTCTAGATTCCAGAGATTGTGGGCATTGCTCTGTTTATGGTCATAAAATATTTTCTTGTTTTTGTTCTGATGTAACCCTAAAAAATAACACAATAGTACATGATGGTACACAAACAGCTACCGTCAAAACTCACACAGTCTATGTCCGTAGCACAGAAGATGGCAGATACCTGTGAGCTTGTCTTTGCTTACAGTAATTGCCAGAATTTAAGAAAATGAAGCTATAAGGACAATAAAAGGAAGAAAGATATGGCACCATGGGCCTTCAAACTGAAGCAGTTCAGGAAACAGATTCACAAAAATATGGAATGAAGAGAGAGCTGCTTAGAACACTACCTGTGAAATATTTAAAAATTCAGAGATCATCAAACCTAAATATGCTCATTGAACATAGTCAAACTCAAAAGCACAGCAGAGGATACAGCCCTGTTAAGATAGCAGAGGCAGTTCCACTCCCAGTGGGCTCACTTGATTGTCTGTACCAAGGCCAGAGTCATTCTTTGTTGGTACCTAGTGATGTGTGGATAGCCAAATGCCTTGAATGGTCTCAACAGGGGTCTTTCCTGAGAAAGAAGTGTTGGCTCATTGCTGGCTCCTGACAACTACACAGAGATGGCCAAGCAGACCAGAGCTGAGACAGGAGAGGCCACTGCTAAGGAACATATTTTCACCCACCAGTCAGAGGACAGAGTGGATAGATGCAGACCAAATACAGGGGTGTTTTGTGTGTCTCAGTGGGTTTGTGTTTCCATTTGTCCTGAGAACATGAAGAAAAAACTTTGTTGTTGTTGTTGTTGTTGTTGGTTTGAAATGGACTGTTAACTAGTGTGCCTTTTTATGTCAGTGGACCCCACTGGGTCTGTGGTTAAAGAGAGTAGAGAGAAGAATGCAGCCGTGAATGTGTCCTGTCTAGTGGAAATCTTTGCAGGACTCCTCATGGCCAATTTATGAATGGACTGCTGCTTGCCTTGCAGATGGGCAACACCTACCAAGATCCTAAGTTCCTGTATTCTTCCTGAATTTTGGCCACTCTCTGAAGGGGTTCGAGGTTTTGTGTCTAAGATGTGTACCACATTCAAGCTCTGTGACATGGCCATGGACTGGATTGCTGAAGGGCATGCCAAGCATCTCAGAAAACTCAAAAATTAGCACAACTGGTAAGGATCTCTCTGGAGAATCCCTGCTTGGATAAATAGTAAGCCAAGTTGCATGATCAGGAGCTGTCAGTGCCACAGTGTTCAATTAAAGAAAAGTTTTTCTCCAGGCTTCTTTCTTCCCTATTGTTCTGTTCCCCTGAATGTCAGGGAGGTGTTTGCCTTAGGGCACTCCTTTGGGACTCCTCAAGAAAAACAGATTCAAATGGAAATGAAGAGGCCTAATCTGTGCCTTTGAAGTAAAGTGCTTTGTAAAAGCTGTGTCTGAATCAGACTCTTGGCCCTGAGTGTGGCTCTGAATTACATTCTCAGCACCCCAGCAAACTCAAGAAAAATCCCATGTGTCCATCCGAATCTAAAAGGATGAAAAAGAAGTGTACTATGGGATGAAGTCTCTTGCCTTCCTCTGGTCAGGCTCCTGACCCCTATGAAGTCAGAACAGGGATCCTCTGGGTCAAATGAGTTGTTGCACGCCCTCCAGTAACTAGCACACAGGTGTTTGGGTTTTTTCATGAGTCCAGTACACATAAAGAATCTACCCCTGGCAGGCAGTAGGCCTCTAATTTGACAAGCAGAGCAATATTAACTACAGGCCCATTTTATCTATCCTGTTTCTCAGGAAGGGTGTCCAGGCCACCATGACATTTTGCATATGATGGGCATGAGAGCTTTCTTTGTACACCTTCTAAGGCTGCTCACCCTATAGAACCCCCAGCCAGAATGTTATGATGAGTGTCTGTATGGAAGAAGATGACTGCCATGTGAGAGTGTTTTTGTTAGAATAGTGGTCTTTTGTGTGGTGGTTGGAAAAGATGACTGGGTCCACCTCAGCTTGAACTCTGTTGTGATGCCATTAGAGACTGAGTACTGGAACTGATCACAGAGAACCATTGCCATGAATTGTGTTGGGATTTTAGAAGGCCAGGCATTAGAGGAGCCTTTGGAAACTGAGATCTAGGCCGAGGGTGGCTTTCTCCACAGCACTGGGAATCTCAGCCAGGATTTCACATGATTCTGTTGTTAAAGCCTTCTCAGCTATAGTTGAGAGCCAAAACTCACAGGAACCTCATATTTTAGACCCCAATGGGCCTGGATTCCTGTGACTTTTCGCCACTCCTTGGGAACCTTGCCTGCATGTGATCTCCAGAGCTTTTACTAAAAGGAGATTCCTCAACACTCAATGGCTCCTGAATGAATTAAAACCCACAGTGTCCACTTCTTCATTCTTGAAATATGGCTAGGCCAATACCATGAAGTTTTTGAGAATTGCATGACCAGAAGTCCCTGGAGAACTTTAGATCTCCTGTTGCTCATCATGACTGAACCACCGAGTGCCATTTTTGACTGAGTATAATTCATGAGCATGGTGAAGAACAGAGAGGCCAGTGAGTAGGAGCCAGCAGGGAACTGGGCCTAGAGCAATGGAGTGCAGGTGTGTGATCCAACATCTGTTGCGAGCCCCTGTGGTTCTTTCATTGGTTTCCAAATGACATTTGACTGACAAGGTGCAGCCAGTAGACCCGAAAATATAAAGGCATGTTGTTGTGGGGAGAGGATTTGATGTGATGCTCACAAACAAGTTGCTATGCTCAAGTGGGAAAGATACATGGGGTAGCAGCCCAGTTTGTGTTTTGGCCTTCAGACACTGACACACCCCACATGGCAGATCTCCCTCCACCACTGTGTCCTGTTTGACCTTTTTGTATTTCAAAAACAAACACCAACTTTCCAGGGAAGCTGTAAGAAATGCCATTAAAACTGGGCTTTGAGCCAAAGGCTTCACAATGCACCAGGGAAACATTCATACCCCAACGACCACAGTTACCTGCATAGATAGGATTCAGCTCTGCTGCCTCCTGTTCCTATTGGAAAATATGAACCCATGTCCTCCTGTTCACATAGACTCAGACCAAGCTTTCATGATCTCACTACAAAGGACGCTAAAACACAAAGCTATATTTCTCGTGGACGAATGACAGAGGCAGATAGTCAAGAAGTCATTAGGCCAGCAAAGTTCCATGCTTGTGGAATGTTTACCCTGTCCTCTACTTTTGGGATCTCTTATTTGTGAGCTCCTCAGAATTTCCAATTCCAGATATGTATTCACAGATTTTTTTCCTCTTCTCCTCTCATTGTGTCTTCTTTGGGGTGATAGTAATGTCCAGGCATTATGGTGGATGACAGTGGAAGATTTTTATGTGCCTCGTGCTCCCATATGTATTACACTCATTTTCGGTTTTGTCATTTGAAATATTGAATCTCTGACACTAACCCATAACCTTCTAGGCTCTGACTACTTATCCTAACATCAATAAAAATAATCCTAAAGGAATAGAAGTAGAGGCATTTGATAGGAGGCATGGTGTATTCTTGGACTTGCCTTTTGCTTCATCAGAGATACATATTATAAAACCTGTGACACATTTTTCTCATTTTACTTCTCCAAGAATTTTCAAAATCAACAAATATGTAACTTCCTGACTCCCTGTCTCTGTCGCCTGGGTCACAATGTATATTTTTATATACCTATATATAATCCTACTGCCATCACAGGTATATTTTTGAGAGTACTCTCACTTTGGTAAATACGAATTTCATGAAGAGATCACTGCCCCCCAATACAATGAGGTAACTGAAAATTCAAGCTGCGGTGAGCTTTATACTTCAACAAGTTTAGACATGAAACAATGTATAGAAAAATGAATATTTTGGGTACATTTGTGAAGGATATATATCCCCTTATGAATTTCAATTGAAATACATACTATTACATTTTAATGTTATATATATATATATATATATATATATATATATATATATATATATATATATATAATGAATTTGCAAACATGAACTATATGTGTCATATACTTATACTACCTTGATTCTTTCATGTCCATCTGTGTGGATTTATAATCAACTTTTCATAACCTTCTAGGCATCACAGACCCTTTTGGTACGAGGTCAAGGTAGATTAATCTCCTGTTTTTATTTGGCACATATTAGACTTTCTTACCTTAGGTCTCTGATCTCTGCCAGAGGTCACCCAGGGTCCAAAAAAGGTCTTCGTCCCCCTTCTTTTTTTTTGTTTAGTATTTATTTTTTAGTTGTAGTTGGACACAGTACCTTTATTTGATTGTATGTGGTGCTGAGGATCAAACCCATGGCCCTGAACTTGCCAGGCGAGCGTGCTACCACTGAGCCACAACGCCAGCCCTTCATTTCCATTCTTGCGATCAACTGACTTTTGTAAGTTCAAGAAAAACTAAAGCCTCTAACATCCTCCATGCAGTGCTCTTTCTTGTTTCATTGGGCATTTCGCAATAGATGAGGCTACTTTTTAGCTCGGTTTTCTGTCTCATGAACAGCCATTAATATTGGGCAACCAAATTTCTGTCTCAAACATATAAATCACTATTAGACTTTTAAAACCATTGATAAGAGATGAAAGTTCCAATGTAACCTCTGAAAATCACATGTATCTATCATTAAAAGGAAAATTATTCAAGACTGTTTGTTTCCTGATCTTCTTCTACATTGCTACTCTCACAAAGGACCTAGATTTTTTAATTCAGATTTTGTTTATCTTCAATACCTGGAAAATTTTCTCCAACTTATTATCAAGAGTCTAGTGTATATTAGACTAAATTAGACCCCTGAGATGCTAAAACATGCCTTTATTTCTTTATTTTAAAATATTTTCAGTAGTCTATTATAGTTACATATAATAATGGAGTTTGTTTTTACATAATCATACATGCATGGAATTAATTTGCCCCATTTCATTCTTGACTCCATTATTTTCTGATTTAATCCCTAAAACTCCAAAGTAGTATCCTATAAGTCAAGGATGCAAAACTTGTTTCTAGAATTAATAATGAGGAAACTATGAAAATTATGAAAGTGCCAATAGTATTTTCTTTCAAATTAATGTGAAAGTAAGGTATGTCTCTAGCTGATCTCTGTTGAATTACTTCAACTTCAATGCACAGAAAACATTCATTGTGAATAACTTTTGAACAAAGTATTATGGATAAATGAACACTGGATAGAGAAAAAGCCAATAGTTATAAAGGAGTGGATATTCTAAGAAAAATAAAAATGAAAAATTCAGGCTGCAGTCAAGAGAGTGATTCTTGATCTCAAGCCATGCAGGCATTTGTGAACTTCTCCAGGAGGCACTGAGGATTTCATTTATGAAGAACCTCAAGGGAAAGGCTTCTATCCCAGTACTTTACACATAATGGATATATGCCCCATGGGATATCGCTTTTACTCCAATTCACCACTTATTAGGTGCTTTTATATTCTAGGCATTGCTCCTGTTACCAATGCATCAAGGTCTGAGTTGAAAACACCATCTTTGAGGTTTCTGTCTCAAAACTGTTCTGCTGACTCTCAATTGGATATCTATAGACACACACTCAACCAGTTGATGCATGCCATATTCATTTCTTCCAACTTGTTTGGAAGGGATTTAACAATCCAATGAGAAACTGCAATTGGTGGGAAAGAGAAGCGATGGATAACAGTCCCTCTGTGCACCCTGGTTCAAGAATTCTCACTTTTGTTTTACATGACACTTTAAAGGATCTATAGAGGAATTAATCCACAGTTTAGATAAACTTAGTAATTTATCCTTCAATTAGCTTTCTTTCCATTTTTCCACTCTTAGAAATTCCTATCGCGAATTTGTTGGGGCCACTCATTCCTGTTTCCTCCTGGAAACACACACACACACACACACACACACACACACACACACACACACTTCATTTTAGCTCTAGTTTTAATGGGGACCAAACTTTGAATTTTGAATGGTAAGTGCTCTAGAAAGCAGTGCTTTGGTAATATTGAACCACTATAAATCTAGTAACACTGGTGGTAAATGGAGTGATGGTAGACAGTGCGTGGCTTAAAAAAGCATCATGGAATTGTCACATAGTAGAATGGAATAAGATAAAGTAGGAAGTTGAATCATTAGCTTATACAGAATAGCTATATTTAAACCATATCTGGGCAATTAAATTATAAATGATATCAAGTTGACTGGTAGCTTTAGAGGCCTTGAGAAATGAATATGACATGTTCAGAGTTAGGCAACTGTCAACTCAAGGCATAACACAAGAGTTAGAATGACTCTCTGCACATATTTAAATAGACACCTAATGCCAATATTCACAGGGTGTTTGTACTGAATATCAAACTCAGGGCTGAGCCCAAACTACTTAAGCTACAATGTTGAGTAAATGCAAACCCTCAAAAAAATCTGTGATAATACCTTTAGTATTATGGGAGGAACCAAGTGATATCCTCAGACTCGAGAAGGGGAACTTTGAATTTATTACCATAAGTAAATTGAATGCTCTAATCTTCTCCTAAACCCCTCAGCCAGAAGTGGCAGCCTTCTTGTAAGTAGTGGCCTTGAGATATGGTCAATATTTCCCAATTTATATATCTAAATTGGGATATCTGATCAAAATATTGGCCAAAACCTCCCTCACTGCATCCATGATGATAACTATGGTCAACACAATCCAAGAAAAGAAACACAATGCACATTGTAAGAGAAAATAGTGTATACATCCCTCCCCCATATTTTGAGCTATCTGATTATTTACTGGAAGAAAGCAGAGTATACTATGTTAGAATGAGTCTGAGGGTATTTGATAGTGAGGCTGAATGTAAGGCTGCATAGGAAATGGACAAAAGTGAACAGAAGGTTGATAGCAGGTGCCACAGTGAAAAACCATGCTTTCTCACTGAGTTTTCTAATGTAGTTGAGGTCTCATTTATTGAAAGCAAGGCAGAGTCCCCTTTAGGAAGTAATCCACAGTACCACTGCTTATAAACTTAATATATAATTTCCCATCACTTTGCCATAGGTACCTTAACCAGAAAGGTCCTTATCAGACCTTTGGGTGCTTACCAAAAAATTTGTACTGTAGAGAGAGATATATATCCACCATTAGCAATTGTCGTTGGTAAGGCCTCTGAATCAATATTGATACCAGTGCTCTAGTAGAGGTATCATGGAACCTAGAATGTGGGTTTATGATCAATCCTAAATGGAGTACTGGCATAAATTAATCTTGCAAAAGGATCAGTGGTTTAATGACACATCTCAGATCTGAGTACATAATTGGGATATAGCACCTGGCAGAGACCTACTATTTGTGTCTCAGCCTATAGAGACAGAGCCAATCCTCATTCCTGTTCTATGGGATTACTTTCCAAAGAACCATCTATATACATGCCCTCATTTCAGATTATGCTTTCAGAGAGAAATCTAGCTTAAACAATGCCTCAATGAACTATATAAACCAAGAGTCATTTCTAAATTTTCTAATAAATTCATGGGGAGAAAAGTTGTATTGCTTGCTTTGGAGCTTGACCTACCTGCTGGACACCTGTAATAGGAAACAGTCATCATACAGGTGAACCCGCTTCTAAAGAAAGCCATAAGAGAACAAAGAAAATATGGAAACAAGCCAATAACTCATAAAGCCATTCGAGTAACACATACACATTTCCTTAATGCATCAGTTAATTGGGTCAGTTTGTTACATTGTACACATAAGCAATTTTGATTTGTATTTCTGCAGAAAATATATACCTATGAGAAACCCAGGCACTTATTCCTGAGTGGTCTGGGTCCCTGGTTACATGCACTCATTAGGATATGGTAATGTACTGTTAAAATTGGACATGAAAGTGCCAGTAGACATCCCAGTGTATCAAGTGTCAAAGAGTCTTCCATGTCCTGACAAGGAAGCACACTGTACTTTTTGGGGATCAGTGTCAATTACAATTGCTTATATGACAATTTATTTTTAATTTTCCTGCTGATCTGCTGCCATTAGAAGACAAAAGTGACCAAGTGCAGCTGCAATTTTTAAGGTGAGTGAAATTCGTGTTATATCTCCTGGTTAAGAGGAACACTCACCCAAGCTTGACCAGAAATGAAGGGGATTCTGAGAGACTGGATTCTTGATTTTAAGTCCTAGACAGTCCTAGGACAAATTTATCACATTATTCTTCATAAAGGTATTTCCTCCTTAAGAAGAAGGTGTTTGCTAGGTATGTTGGGAATCACCTGTCTTCATCCTTCTAGATCCTAAACTCATATATTGGGATCTAGCTCTTGGCTTCACAATGCTATATAATGAGTGTTGGTTTAAAAATATTGCCCTATGCTGAGAGAATGTCAACTCTAGCTGGTTCCTCAGTGGTGACTTTCAGAGACAAAGGTACTGTGTAGCTTGTTCTCTAACCCTGGTGTGTTAGATCTTTTGAAGAGATTGGGGGTTAAGAGTCTTTTTTATGAATTAAGCATGATGGGTGCACAAATGGACCTAAGCAGCCCAAGCAAAAGGACTATCCAGGTATTTCCTATTCCCTGCTTAGTAGAACTCATGCAGGGATACACTCAGCCATTTCTGGTGTCTGCACATGTCTGAATGTGGACCAATGCATGACTCATCAGAGCAGGTGCCAGTGGGTAAATATCCTCCTTTTCTATTCCTTATAATATAATATAAAGCTCATTCTACGTGACTTCTCATAAAATTTCTCATGGGATCCAGCCCCCTTTGACAGCGGTGATAAACTCAATGACCCACTGTTAGATTTGTCTGCCCTTCTTCTCTCTTTCACTTTTCACTGATTTTCTGAATAGATTTCCAGTGCATCATCCTTGTTTGGGGCATGTGACGTTTGGGAGCTGGTTAGCCTAAAACCAACATCCTGATGCTTTGTGAAAGTCACAGTGATTGCTGCAAGCTATAGAAATCTAACCCAAACTGGTTTATACACACAAAGTGACTCATTAGCCAAATTAGCTGATAAATCCAGGCAAGTGTGGATCCAGGGGCTTAGATCATTGTAATAGTCATAGGCTATGTCTCCTCTTCCTGCTCTGCTTCTTTTCCTTGGTGGCTTAACCATGATTATTCCTGTGCATGATGGCCTACTTATAGCAAAACAGTCTCAAGTTCAGCAGAAAAAAGATACTCTTTCTCAGCAATTCTAACAAAAGATGTGGACTTAGATTTCTTTGTCTCCTTGTCTTAGATAGGTTGTGTTGTATTCTCCAACAAATAAAAATCCACACCTTGTTATGATCAACTCAGTTACATTTCTAACCATGGAGCTGAGTGGGAGACACCAGACCCTCATCTCAGCAATGTGGATTGAGTGGTAGGGGTGGTTCATTTAAAAATAAATAAATAAATAAATAAGAAGCAATTGCCATTAACAGGAACGAATGTTGGACAGACAGAAACAAAGCTCTACTCCATGATTCAGGCCTCTCAGCTTTATGCCCCAGTAAAGTTTCATAAGTAAAACTTGTGTGCTTGTGTGCTCCCTTCCCCCAGTTGCCACCTGAAACAGGGCACACCGCCCTTCTGCCAGGAACCCCTAGTTCTCCTACCCCTTTACAAACCCACCATTAGCCCCTACATCTACCTCTGTTCACCAAGTGCTGAGATCTTCCCTGAGTGCTGCAACAGTCTCCAGTGCTCTCTATGAGGTGCTCTATTTCTTCACAGGACTCTCACAGAGGAAAAATCACTCATTCATCGATGTCCCTTAACGCTGCTTTTTTTTCACGTGTGGGCATTCAAGCAGCAAGGGAGGCCTCCTGAGGTCATCGGAACCTCATGGATGCCTCTTGTCAACTATCAGGGAGGTGCCATAATAAACAGAGAGGTAGGCTGAGGCAAGGTGGCGGCTCAATTCATCATGGAACTAATAGAACATATCCATGGAGTGATCAAAGAAAGATTCAGGGAAGAGAAAAGGCATGCATTGCTAAAAATTTGTAGCAGAACTTTTTGTTTTTTATATTTAGGGCACTAGGCTGAGACTTGAAAATGAATTAGTTTTTCAGGATCTCGTGAAACATTTCTATCTTAAATCTCAAGGAGAGGAGCAGTCTGTGTCCACTCTGCTGCTTACAACCTATGCAATAGGGAAAATTTAGACGTTCCTGCCTGATCGGGTACTTTTCTACCTATTTACAGCCAAAGGAACGGAAGAACACTGCTTCAGACACACTATTGAGTGGCCTATGGTTGAGGTCCGAGGCAGTGTGGAGCAAAGGGTTCCATGCCCAGGTGGCCTAATTAATTTCCTCCAAGGTCTTGAACTGCAACTTAAATTTTTTCCCATCACTTCATAAAGTGTCATCACTTTGTCACTCTGTGAATAAATGGAGAAAGCATATTTAGGTTAATGCTAAGGACTTATCCTACTGGAAAGGGGACTTAAGCTTTCTGATTTATTTATGTTGAGTTCAGGAATGTCATTTCTAAAGTAAAAACAACTAGAAATTAGAGCATGATTCATGCATGGTCAGACAGACAAGGTGCTTTGGAGGCTTGACCAGAACCCCCAGCCCTCTTTCAGCTACAGTAAGAACCTGGATTCCCAAAACAACTGAAAGAGTACATTCTGATTGCTTCTCTTGCTCTATGTAGGACTTAATTAAATGGCTTTATCAGAAAAATTACGCCCCCTTTATATCAAATTCCAAATAATCTGTTTCTTTGGAAACACTTATTCTCCCCAAACTGGATTACGTTGCAAATTGACATTAGATTTAAATAGGATCAAAAATATTCCCCCATGATTAAATATTTCTTGGCTAAATATTGCCTGTAGCTTATTTTCCAAATTCTGGCAACCTATATGAAAATTTTTATGATTTTGTTTTGACCTGACATAACCACCAAGAGTTACAATTATATTCTATTTCCCAAATATAACCTGTTTGTTGATACATTCTGATTTTGTAAGTGTTTTAAGTTCTGTCTGAAATGACCTTCCCTGGCTGGTGTAATATAATCAAGTTGTTACCTTTCTGGGAAGCCTTTCTAAATCTCAGCCCCTCCCTCCTCTGTGCCTCTCAAGAAAAGTACCCTTTTAAGATTATTATTATTATTATTATTATTATTATTATTATTATTATTATCACTATCAAACCTCAATTTTACCACCACAACTCATAGAAATGAATTGCAGAAATGGATACTTACAATGCATGAATAAATAAGTTATATCTTAGAGTTACATGTTGATAGTTTATGATGACTTGTTTGTCTTTTCTCTTTCCTCCTTCTTTTCATTTTTTTCTTCTTCATTTTCTCAAGTTATTTTCCACCTGATTTAACAAAGTTTACTTATTATGTGTGTGTAGTTTACTTTGTGTATATCCCTGTAAACAGGACACAATCTCTGGCCTCATGATACAGCCATTTTAGCATCATGTGACTCTGTGCTTCATGGTGTATGTTCAACAATGATTAGGATTATGCAGGAAAGTAAAACAGAGAAAACAGAGAGAGAGAAAGATTTTGAATAATGTGGTCAAGAATGTTTTCACTTGGACATATTTGAGCAAATTGCTAAAAAAATAAGTAAAGGAGAAAACAATCTGGGAGATAGTAAAGGCCAGGAGCAAGAACATGCCCAATGTGCTGTAGAAAAGCCAGGCAGCCAGTAGGGCTGGAGGAGGTGGTGAGCATAGTCCCTGACATGACAGTGAGTTAGAGATGGCCTTATATTCTCATGGTAGAAATATGATACCTAATTAAATCAGTTAGCCACTACTATATGAAAGGCCTTCTGAGAACTGGCAGCTGAACACAGCAGCAATTTATTACTTCTCACGAATCTCCTAAGCTGAGCAGCTATGCCAGTCTAAACTAGGGTTGGCAAATATCAACTGGGCTTACTCATGAGTCTCAGTCAGCTGGCAATTTGGTTAATGCCTGGGATATCTTGGATGGCACCTGCTAAGATAACTTGGCTGTGTTCTGAGTCATCTTTCATCCTCCAGCAGTCTAGTTAGCTCACCTTTCTCCTCTTGGCTATTCAAGGAAAAAGGCAGAAGCATGCACAGCCTCCAGAAGGTGCACATTGTCATGTCTGTCATATTCTAGAGGCCAGCAAAATTCACAACACCAGCATAGACTTAGGGTGGGGAAATTGAACTCACTGCTTAATGGGACCTCTGCACAATCATACTACAAAGGACATGGATATACAGAGATGAGTGGAGAACTTGCACTATTTTAGCAATAAATCAACTTATCAATCATAGTTATTCATATTCTCTCACATAAATATATCCTTACCCACTCTGAAAGAACCCTAAAGACTAATACAGTCATGGATCAGACTCAAAATCCAGCACTTTTTGATCAAATTCACATCTGAATATGGTGTCTCTTAATGAAGAGCTATGAGTCCAAAACACAGGTTCCTCTACTCCATGCCCAATATAAACTCAGTGGGGAACTGGGGCAAGGTGTGTACAATAGATGATACCACTGAGAAAGAACAAAAATGGAGGATGAGAAGATCATAATTCACAGCAATTCCAAAATCATCCAGCTGTTACTAGATACCTTGACTCTTGGGACTAAGAGTATTGCTTGATCAGGCCCTATTCTCCCTGCAAGTGGTATGTATCCCAATGATACTCAGTGTTTTGGTACACATCCCACTTTTTTGGGCTGTGCCTTCTGAAATTAATTTCCTTATTCATCCTCTTTGGTCATTTATGAAGGTGGTATTTTATAATATAATATATACTTTGGGCAATGTTTTAAACCTACTTCCAACATATTGTAAATACCTTGGATGTGACAAGCTGCTATAGAAAAATTCCCTTAATATTCTTATAAAGGATTTTTTCCCTTAAGTATTGAATGAATCCAGGCTTTCTAGAGGAACAAACATAACCAATAGAACACTGATAAATACATAAGCAGAGAAATAATTTATTTTAGAATCATGATTCATATGACAATTGAGGCCAGAAATGCCCAAACCTGCTGGGTGGGCCAGCAGGCTGGAGATTCAGTAAAGAGCTGTTTATTCGCTCAAGTTCAAATGCCATCTGCCACTGCCACTTGCTTGGGTAGGTCAGTGTTTTGTTCTGTCAGCCTTCAAGTAATTGGGTGAGGCTTGCTCACAGTATGGAGAGCAATCTGCTTTACTCAAAGATGCCTGATTTAAAGGTTAATCTCATCAAAAAGTTCCCCCCCTAAAAACATTCAAAATAATGTTTACTACTTATGTGGATACCTTGGCCCACCCAAGTTGACATAAAATCGACATTTCAGGTGTTTATTAGATATATGTTAATTATTTAATAAGTTGTAACAAACAACCCTTCAGTCGTATCTTTGATTTAATCTTTGGCTCTAAGTCTTCATTAGACTTGGAGAATTTTTTCCCAAGTACAATATTGAAAGAGGGCATACAGTTTTTTTTTGTTTGTTTTCAAAAGAATTTTTATCTCCTTTATGCTCCCTCTAAACTCCACTTACAAATTCAATAATTCCTTTATTAGCTCATCTTTTTCTTTTATAATTAATATTTTTCATATTTTCATATTTTTCTTATATATTTCATATCCTTTCCTGAAATTTTTTATGACTCATGTCCATAAGATTATTAAATAAATTTTCTGTCTGCTAAGTTAGTGCAGATGATTGATTTGCCAATAGTTTCACTACTGTGCAACATAAGATGACATATTTCCCACCATGTATAGCAATTTTCTCATCATATTCCCAGCCCATATTTTTTGCTTGGACTCAAAGACATTACTAGGTATTTTATTTACTCATGGAGGGATCTCACAGAACACCACCATTTTCTATCTCAGTTAACTATTGCTGCATAACAAAAAATCCTCAGATTCCAGTTTCAAAACAAAAATAGTTTCTTATTACTTATGAATATGTAGGTTGGTTAGGAGGTCTTGCTGAGTTATGTCAGGCTCAATTGACTTAATCTGATCTTCACCTATCGGTGATCTATAGTCAGGTGGTATGTCATTTTGGAGGTGTCAAAAATGCTCAAAGGGCAAATGGACTTTGTTCAAGGTTACTGCAACAGAGGAGAAAAGGAAGAGTTCAGTCTAAACTCAACTTTACTAAAGTGTGGGAGGAATTTTAAGCTCTGTGGTGAGTTAATGGAAAATACTGGAGAATGGTAAGGGGAAGTCACACATCAACTGTGTTTGCTAACTGGCTTTATCGAAAGGAGAAATAAACTGCTTACTCTTTATGACTCCAGGTACTTTTTGAGTAGGTGACAAGAAAGTTAGGCTACAAAGACTGGGAGCTAGGAGTTCAGTGTTCCTTGACAATTACTTTTCAAAGGTTTGGTTCTGATTTCCTTGAGGATGATATTCTTGGGTTGTAAAATTGGCAAGAGACTTTTTTTAAAAAAAGGTTCATATGTCAAAGTTACAGAAAAATAATTTAATTATGTATTTCCTGAAGAATGTGCTAAAAGAAGGATAGTCAGGAACCTAGAACCAGAAAGAAACCTGTATAACCCTGAAGAAAATATTAAGGTTGCCTTGGTCTGGGGTAACAGGATTAGGATGATTTTGTCTGACATAACTTTGTTCTGCTCCAAGTCCCTCACTATCCAATACACCAACTCAGACATGCCAAATTCAAGGGTCAGAGAGTTAAAGTGAGAAGAGGAAAGGCCTCCTGAGAACAAGGCTTGGAACTGGCATGCTGTTACTTCTGCTGCATTCTATTAACCAATTAGAGATAGAAGCATAATAAGGACAAAAGGTGGGCAATAAATTCCACCAGTCATGGTAGAGACAGGCAAGTTGCAAATCACTTTGCAAACATCATGATTGCATGGTGAGTCAGGAAATTGGGGTATTTTGGCACTAAGTTTATCACAGTGATTCTCCTTGCACAACTATAACTTAAAATTACTTTAAAAACTTCCCTGATCCATAGCAAACCAGGACTTCTCTATAACCTGAAAAGATGGATTTTATAAAAGGAATATTCTGAAGCTTTCTTCTAACTGATGGTTAGAAAACAGTACTCCATGAAATATATATCATCAGTCACATATTAACTGAGCGTGAACTTCTAAAACCTGGGGTGTTCCCTATGCTCATATCCAGCCTGTGTCACTCAGTGTTCATCACTCTGCTCAGAGTGCAGAGCATGCTGACTTGGCCAATTTTTCTAAGAGTGTCCACCTTTTCCCTTCGGTTTCTGTCTGTACTGTCTCCTTCTGCGTCAACCTTGTTAAATAGACTTCTTACAGGGTTGGGGATGAAGATGGACACCAGTGGAGATTTTTCAATGAGGTAATTCATGAGACTGATAATCTAGAGTCATGCATGCATATTGGTGACTGAGTTTTTAGTAGTCATTTGCAACTCCCATAAATAAAGATGTTGGGATTTTCGTTTTCCAGGTTTAATTCTGGCTGTTGCTGGAATTTAGAACCTGTGTGCAATTTGCTACGGATCTGAAATACATCAAAAAAGATCCGTAGCAAATTATCTTCTTAGAGGGTTTGAATTATTTTTTATGACTGCTGGTGACAATTTCTATTACTCATCCCACACCAAAACAAAAAAGGCAGTGATTTTCCTGCTTTCACATCTTAAATGAAAGTAACCTTTATTCATCAATTCTTTTTTTTTTTCCCTCATGGCCATAACTTAGACTAATAAAAGTTGATGTCATGGGTGGAAGAGAGGTAATCTGAGTTTATAATGAGAATGATACTTTATCATTCCCAACAGATCTTGGGCTCTGTGTAGGCAGTAATTAAAGGAGGGTCTCAGGACTTGTGAGGACATAAATAAGCTTCCTTGGAAGAGATCTTTATTGAAGCTCAATGGGGACAGAACTCAGAATGGTGACAAGACAATGTTTCAGAGATTGTGCGAGTGGAAAACTGGAGGTCTCTGCTGAGTGCCAACTGTTCTCAAGTGTCCTCAGAGCACAGTGAATCCTGGAGGTGCTCTCATCACTATTACAGAGGGGCAGAGAGACTGAGAAAAGCTTCCAATTAAATGTGAACGGCTCTTATGTGGAAGAAAGGGTTCCGCCACTATCCTGGATATAAGGGCTGCCACTCAAGCACAGGGAATGAGCAAGCCAGGTACCTGGAAGAAAGTGATTCACAGAATAGAAAGAGATTCTGACCAGGTAGATGTGTGTGTGTGGGGGGGGTAGAATGGAGACCAAAAAAAAAATAGCATCTGAAACTGCATCTCTTTGATCTCTTTGGGTCTGAACAAAGATTCTCCCTTGCAGTTAGAAGTTTCAAGTGTCCTTCAATATCCTGGTAAGGTCACTTCTTATTACAGAAATAGGATGTTAAGGAATGCATGAGAAGGCTTAAGAAGGAATGGGTTATTACCCCCTCTTTCTGTCTCTCATTTAAGACATTTAGGGAAAAAGGAGAGTAGGGAGGAGCGAATGAGATTAGTGGGGGAGAGAATGAATAAATGGAAGGATGGAAGGAAGGGAGGGAGGGGTGAGCTTGTCAAGAAGGGAGGAGCAGGGAGGACAGGAAGAAATCTTGGGACCTATGAATCAGTCCTGCAGCAATCTGACTTGCAGTCAGGTGTAATCAGGTGGAAATGAACATCACCTGTGTTGAGGGAGTAAGAGCAGAAACCATGCTCTTATTTCAGTAATTTCAGTCTGGGAGATGGAGTTTAGCATGATCAGGAGAGAAAGGGAACTGCCAAGCTGGCCATCCTATTTAGTTTTTCTTAGGACTGGGAGATGATTTTGATCTGAAGTTTTCTTGTTTATCACAAGAATTGTGAGGTCCTTTTGTAATCTGTTAGTAGTGGTACCTTTTTCTTTCTCTCTCACCCTTCATTCTCCATTCTGTTTTTCTAAATTAGTGCATCAAATCATGTGGCCTTGAGACTATCATAAAGTTAGGCCACATGTCCCAGTTTGACACATGCTGATTTGGACTGGGAAATAAAGAAGTTCTGGAGCAACTTCTGTGGATTGGGAGGACACCCTGACAGATCCAGGTTGTTCCACCCTACCTTGCATGTATAAATTCTATGACTCTGACAAGGTCCAGGATTTGTGCTATGGTTTGGATGTGGTTTGAGTGTGTTCCCCAAATATCATGAGTTATATGCTTGATCCCATGTGGCTATGTGGAAGGTGACAGAACCTTTAAGAAGTATGGCCTAGTGGGAAGTAACTAAGTCACTGGGGGCATTTGATGTAGTTCTAATGGACCCCGGTTAGCTGTCATGAAAAGGTTGTTATGAAAGAGCAAGACTGGCTCCTGCCCACTCTGGCTTCCTGTCTTGCCCTGCAAACTCTCCTTCTCCCATGTGCTCACAACGTTGTGATGCCACCTGCCAGGAGGCCTTAACTGGAGCTGAGCAGAGACCAGGAAAATTTCTTGAGCCTCCAAAACTGTGAGTTAAATAAATCTGTTTTCTTTATAAAGTTCTCATCCTCAGTTATTTTGTTAGAGCAATGGAAATGACTAATATAGTGAAGTTTCCTCATCTTTAAAATGTGAATAAATGTATTCCTTCTAGAATCATAAAAGAGAGTGAAACACAAAAGTGCCTAACATGATTCTTGGAAATGTTTATAAAAAATCCTAAAGCAATAATGAATCCAAGTTTTAATACCTTACACTAAGGGAGAGCAAGATGCAGGATAGGGTCCTAAAAAAGAGCTTTGGTTTGGGTGACAGGAAGTCTTCCGCTAAAATCCAAGCCTTCAATGTGCCAGCTCTTTGCATTAGATTTCATTTGAAAATGGAAGTAATAAAATCCACCCTGGGGCACCCATGAGAATTATTCCTGATGCTCAGAATGAGCAGCTTAATCATGAAAAGGATTATAGAAGGAAAGTATGGAGAGATAATGAGTCCATCTTGTGTCTAATCTTGACTTAGGTTAGAAAGATTGGAGTCAAAATGTGTGGTGCTCATAAAGATCCCTGATCAGGAGCTGCAGAAATTGCTGTGAATTGTTAATTGAAGTTTAGAAAAACTCTTTAAAAGTGAGATTAATGTCTAAAGGGTGAAGATGGTGAAAAACAGCATCAACTGGTCAGTGTTGAGAGCCAACACCCATTAATGTGATCATTTTTTATAAAAGGAAAAGCAAGCTTAAAAAAAGAAAGAACTAAATAATTGCTTTCATCAGTAATGTTTTCCTCTGTCAGAATCAATCTGACTTATCCTGACTAAACATGCAGCCAGACTCCAGAACTTTCTAGATTTTGAAAAATGAAAAATTTCAAGAAACCAGGACATTTTTATTTCCTCTCCCTCCCTCCTTCCCTTTCTCCCCCAGCCCCCTCCCCTCTCTCTCTCTCTCTCTCTTTCTCTCTCTCTCTCTCCCTTTTCTCTGTTACAGAATCTTTATCTCTGCAGAAGATGGGTCCCTGCAATTCTTAAATGCATATATTACAGTTCCTCCCATGAGCACATACTGTGCCCATATTCTAAGTCTTCATTCAAAACACCAAGCAGATAAAAGCCAGCAATGACTCATCTACAACAGGTGCAAAGGATGTTTTGTCAGACAAAGCCAGAGGGTCAGTTTCATCCTATGGTCACAGAGACTGTTGGGAACAAGCACATACTACAAAATGGCAATAAGAAAGAGTTGCTTAAAGGGACAAAAGCTAAACGTGGCCCTTAGCTTTCCACTTTACAGAGCAAACTTAGCATCTGGCAGGTTTTTTCACTTATTGACTTTGTTGCAATCAGTTGACGGGGGTGGATATAATGAAGACAAGAAATGCTCCAAGTCAGAAAGAAAAAAACTTAAAGTCATATTCACTGCCTTTCTTAAAGAGAGGGTGACAGACTTTTCTATCGTTCTTCCCAAATTTCAACTCCAATCAGAAAACATTTTATTTTTACTTTGGGTTAAGAATTTTCTTGGAGAACCAGAAAAGAATTTTCCCACCACATCCTGTTCAGATCAAGGAGTGTAGCTGGAGGCTGTGCACCAAATCCCATTCCTTGAATGTGAAGCCAGAATTAATCCAGTAATTATCTGCATTGAGAGTTAATCAACCAACTCCTAAGTAAAGAATAAATTTCATGGTATTTCCCACCTCATTAAGGAAAATTGCCAGCTGACATTCTCTGCATATTCCCTCCCCAACTTGCACAGATAAACTCCTTTTTCATTTTAAAGAACCAACCTATATGAATCTGAGACATATTCTTTTAGATTTTTGCATTGACAAATTTACAAAATGAGCTAGTTTAAGGTCCTGTAAAGCAGCATGCTGGGTAAATGAAAAATAAATGTTCCCCACAGGGGATAAACTTACTTGGAATCATAGCAGTCAATTGTCCTCTTTAGCCACCTTAGCCAACCTCTCCATCTTTCCTCCACTTTAACTCCCCAGATGAGCTGCAATTAAGAATTATGTTAGTATGCAAATTGGTCTCTTGGGCACTGGATTGGATTAATAGTAACTGGCAATCATGTGTTGAGAGGGAATCTGAGGTTTTGTACTGACTGAATTTAGAAAGAATGCAGAGGTTAATATTATTGAATATTAACCAATAGTATTAATATTATTGTTCTCATAAAGTAGAAAAGAATAATACCAACATGTATGCCATTAGGTACCTCTGGCTGTATTAAAGGAAGCCTGAAGGAGATGTTCTTTTCTCCTTATTAACATAAAATCATATGGAATATGGTTACACTAATGGTGATATGGTGATATGGTTCACCACTAATATGGTGAACCCATGTTCAACATTTATTAAACACCTTTCATATGCCAGACACAATCTCTCTCTCTCTCTCTCTCTCTCTATCTCTATCTCTATCTCTCTCTCTAGTAATTACCCTATGAATAGAGTCTATTATCCACCCTTATAGATCAGAATCTAAGAAGTAATATGCCCAGCCACATGGCTAGGGCATGGTGGAACACGGAATCTAGGCCTGCTAAGTCCAGTGGCCTTAACCCTTGAGCCGTGGTGTACCATATGAGGGTTCAGGGTGCAGGGTGTCAAGTAGGGACCCCATGTTGGTGCCATAATGAACTCCTTCACCCTGTCTCACAACCAGCTTCATTCACATCCTTCACTGTATTTTACTTCCATAGAAACCATATAGATAGATAGCTATAATTATTCTTAAATTTGTACCTTTAGAATTGCTTGAGAGTAGTCCAAATCATAATGATTATAACCATAAATATCAGCAACGATCTCAGTATCTCACTCCATAGTTAAAATATTGGCATTTGGAGATGAAAGCAATAGAATCTTGAAGCAAAGAAACTTGCAAGTCCCTATTAAATCCCAACAATGGCATATTACAATAAAAATATTATAAAGGACAAATTAAAAATAATTTTGTTTGCAGTAGAGTTTTATGTTTGTGTATATCTGTCATCAAATGGTTTCAAATGCACTTCACTACAGGTAAACATCATATTATGAACTCATTTGTGTTTATGATTCATTGTGAATCTCATTTCCCTTCTGTGAGTTATTTTTGCTTTATTTTAAAATACAACAAATACATTAAAATTACAGGATTAGCAAAACCTTCCATTGGCCACACACATCCCCAAACAATTTGTACCTAGAGACTCTATTTCAGGTTTGTTTTCATCAAATTTCCATTTGGAAACATAAATTTTCTTCTTATGATCAATACAGATGTCACTCTGTTCATTCTCAATCCATCGCCTGGGTGATTCATACATGGAAAGCCAATACTTTACACAAGGAGGCAAAAGGCAATGTAAAGAAGCCATCCCAGTGTAACCAGCATATCTAGTGATAAAGCCAAAGCTGTATAAGAGTAGGCCATCTGTGGGCCCCTCCACCTCAGTCCTGTTGGGAAAAGCCACAGCCAGGCTTTCTGATGCTGTGTGTGTGAGTTCAACCTACGATTGCCATGGGTGCTTCACCAGGTACTCAGAAAGCACCTGGGGAGGAAGCTTCTGTTGACAGAAAAGGTGCTCATTTTCTGTACCAATTTTCTAGAGTCAGAGAGTCTTATGCATAAACAATTAGAGAAAAAGGGATGGGTCATCTTGCCAAATGGAAAGCTGCAGGTGTCCCTGCAAAACAAGCGGAAACAAGGAAAACAGCCAGGCGGTGCTGTGGAGGAGGTGAGGGCTCCTAGGAGCAGACCTAGGATCAAGTCTACTTCCCACCATTTTCTCACGGTGAGGCTTTAGGCAGGTCGTTCAACATTGCAAAAACTATGTCTTCATCTATAAAACAGAGACAATAATCCAGATTGCTGTGCTGATGAAATGAGATGATGTCCTTAGCATTCTGGTCAAACATCTGTATCAAAGTAAACATTAGCAAAAGTCAGGCACCTGACTGCTTCTTTCCAGCACCTCCCAACAGAAACTAAGACTTTATTTGGGTCTCTAAGCCATCATTTCAGCAAAGATTTTGTGAACAGCTCCGTGAGGGAAAGATGGCCTCCTTTTTATTTATTACTAATGTGTGAGGACTAATAATTCCCCACTGTGTGCATGTTAAATAGAGTTGTCTAACTATTTCAGAGTCACCCTGCCTTCTAGTCATCTAGCTCCCTCTAATCATTTCATTTATCCTTTCCTCTGGGATATTATACTCTGCGTCCCTCCCACAATTAAATTTGAGAAATTATCCCTCTTCTATTCTCTGGCAATGTAATTTAATTGGGTAAATTTCTCATCCTGGTTCTAGAGGTAAGCACATGACTCCAGCCACTGCCAAGGAAAGTGTTAACTGTTGTTTCTTTGTTAAATAGAGTTTAAGATGAATCTTTTTTTTTCCCCTTTAGAGATGGTGGGTTAGGGCCCTACTTTTAAAAATATTTGTCCAAAATGAGTCTAACACAAGACACAGAGAGGAAAAATACAAATCTTGGTGGCATGATTTGAGATCCCCTCCAGCTGTGACTGAAATGTGCAGCTTTTGTTCACATTGGCGCAGGTTGCTAAGGGCTAAGGGACACCTACTTAAACTGGGTTTGGAGAATATAGCTGGTCAGGGTTAGCCAGGAATGCAGGTGATGGGTACCCTGGAAAAGAAGTATTATTGCGACACTCTAGTAGGATAAGAGGATGTGGGTTTCAGCAGTGGAAGAAATTAAAGCCTGGAGCTGCAATTGGTAATGGGGCAAGTTTTCTTTGTTTATATATTTTTTTCTTCTTAACTTACCATCTGTAAATGAGAGAAGTAAATGGTGGAAAAGCTCCAAATGATGAGTACAGGTAATAAGAGCTAATTCTGAGGAAGGAACAATGAGTTATCTAGATGATAAAGCTGTTCACAGAAATAAAGTGGAACAAACTCTTAGTGGAGAAAGAAATGAGAACAATGTTCACTACCAGCAGGAGGGCTCAAAATTCCTACCAGGTGCCAAAAGGCATATATCGCTTCATATGATGTTGCTTATACTGGCTTCTCATGAACTGAAGATTTTTTTCCCTGAAAGCATCTCCTTCTGTCTTTCCCCTCATGTAGTCTGTTTTTTTTTATTTCTACCTTTTCCAAAATATTCTGATAAATTTTTCTGATGTAAGCCCAGTCCATAACATATACCTGTCGTCTGCCTTCTTGATTTTGCTGTTACTATTACCAAATAATATTCAGTAAATATTTATTGGATGATAAATGAATATTAAATGTCCATTAATTTCTTGCTTATTTATTCAATATGCAATTACTGAGCACAGGATCATAGAAAGAAAAGATGTTGGTCTTTGTCTTCTAGGAGCTCACACATGATTCTTTACCCATATAGTATTTCCAGAGAGCAGGACTTATTTATTGTTTCCCCTATTGTCTGTATGTGTGTGCGTGCATGCATGTGCCTCTAGAGCCATGACATGAAATACAGAGAACATTAATACAGAATAGTAACTTAGGTCCATTTGATGCCTTGTAAAAAGTAAAGGGATGATTTCCATTTGCAGTAGAGGCCTGGGAAAGATAGACTATGCAGTTACATGATTCCTCATGGTGTCTGCTATAAAAATAATAATAATTTAGGGTCTTAAATAACAACAACAATAACAGGGTCCTAAATAATAATAATTTAGGATTCTAAATATTATAATTTGCTGAGCATGCAGTGTCCCTTGTGTGGAGCTCAGGAAGCTCACTAAGGTGGAGGTTATTGCCAATGTGCAAGGCGGGAGGCACATATTCCTATATCCCCATGATGTGAGCAAATTGAATTATTATCACAGGATGGTTAACTGTGCAGAATAATATTAAGACTTGAAAGAGGGAATGAGTTTTGCTTTCATTGAAATGAATCTTTAATGCTGAAGTTTTAAATTTTTGCAGTATTAATAGATTTATCTGAATTGAAATTCATAAATCAAACTTGATCACTGCAGAATATTTTAACCATATGTGAGGTGGCGTTATGTACTTATGCTATTTGAACACTAGAATTTTTCTCTGTTTCTGGTGAGTATTTTTTTTTGTTTTTGTATTTTTGTATTTTAGGGAAAGTATGTAGCAATGAAATAGAAGGCATGTTATGGGTTTTTAGTTCTACTTTATCAGCTACTAGGATTGGGTATTATGAAGAAAAGATATTTAATTTCTCTGTGCCTTTCTCATTGCATCTATAAAATGGGAATAAAACTCCAGGATTATTGAGCTGAGAGCTTTTTTAGGACCCTGTGGGCACACTGTGATCATTCCTTCTGTCAAACATCCCTCCAAGTTGTTTTCCTTATGTGCTGGTCCCCAAGTCACAGTCCTGTGTATCACCTTTTCTTATTGTACAATTGTTTGGGACAGGAGAGGGCCTTATTCTCTATAATCACAGCACAAAGCAGGTGGTTAACTAATGTGCTTGGGAGGGGATGCAAAAATACTACACTTATTTAGTTTCTCCTTCAGTTAACACATAACATAGGAGAAAGCACATTTAAGTATATAGATATCAGATATACTAATCACAGGCAGTAGGTGTGGGCTGAAACATGACTTCAGCTTTATCAGTTCTTATTCTTTTTCTTCAACTGACTTTCTCTGTCCTTCAGTGTGAGAGCAGCCTGACCCCTTGGGCATTCTACAAAGTCATCAGGAACCTAAAACAGGAAGTACATTGAAAAAAACAAGGAAAGAGGAAACAGAACCAAAAGAAATGACTGTCTTGAAGGTGATGTGAAAGTCCCCAGCTCATTTCTCTGATTAGCTTCCTCTAGCAAACACGGACAGGGTCTTCTCTGTCTGGGAGAGGATTCCCTCCTATTCCAGTCTGCCCTCTACTCTGAAGAACAAGTGTTTCTTTTGCATCATGGATTCAACTCCACTGAACTTGTTTCAACCAAAGAAAAGGAGAGAAAGATTTTCTAATTTTGTTATTTTCATCATACAATTTGATTTCTGTTACTTCCTTATTTTCTAAACTGCATTAACATTCTTGTGAAGTTGAAAATACAAACATCATGCAATTCCCCAGGTAGTCTGTTGGATGGTTAACCCCTGTGACATCACCCTTGAGGGTGATCACAGCCCATCTTCCTAGGAACAAACATTTTAAATTAAACATGAACTCAGGTTGAAACAGATGAGAAATCCACTTGCATTGTAAAAAAAAAAAAAAAGACTTTCAAGCAAAGCCTTACAGCAAGCCATTTTAGATGGCATGATCCTATTCTTCAGTAAATCTCAAGTTGAGTCTTATCTACAGTCCCATGTTTTGGAGTGATTTTAGTTGGAATACAATTTTACTTAAATTTAAAAAAAAAACATTTCTCTACCTTTTAAGAAGTACATTAATGTCTGATGTTCTACTTTCAATAGCTTCATGTTCTCACTGAAACTTTTGTTTACTCTTTGATTTCCCAGACTTAATTCTTCACTATTCAGAAAAACTCAGATTTCCCATCTTAATGCCTTTGCTCATGGTGGCCCATCTGTAAAACAATCCTTTCTCTGAGACTCAATTCCTCTTAGAAATGTGTTCAGACTTTTCCCATTTTTTTTCAGAAGAGGCTAACTATCTTTTATTTCTTTCTCAAAAACTTCTGTAGCACATCTCACAGGAATATTCATCATTCAACAAATAACTATAAAGTTCTCACTTTTGACCAGCTACCATATTTTCCACCAGAAATACAAGTTTAAATAAGAATACAACTAGTCTGAATAAGTTCTCCCATGCACTTTTTCTAACTGCATTATACTTTTGAATAACGTGTATATGCATAATGTATATTAATGTGGTTAGCAATATATAGTTGAATGAATGCATATACATATCTATTTGTAAACACAGGATGCAGTAGAAAAATAAATATTTTAGAAACAGCAGAACCTAGGTTCTACTTAGACCTTTATTCCTGGTAATCTGTGATCTTCATAAACTACTTAACTTCCTTGAATTTCAATTTTCCCCTCTTAAATGGGGGTTAGTGATATTTGGGTCATGGTGGGCATTAAATGAAAAAGTGCACGCCAGCAGTTGGCCTACGTGTAAAATAGAGGAGAAGTAGCAAAGATTCTGAAATCTTTAAGGTTCTAAGATGCTAAGATTTCTAAAATCACTGAATAAAATTCACTGTTTTGCCAAGACTGTTGTGATCTGACATAAAGCCAGGTGTGACAGAACCCCATCTTTTTGCTTTGGTTCCCTGTTGATATGAGGATTGTTCTCCTTTCAGAATCAAGGTCAAGAACACTCATCCTCTCTGCTACTCAGAATGTAGGCTTGGCAGTGACACTTATTTCAGGAGCACCTTCCTTTCTGTGCTGTGTCACACAGACATGCCTGGAGGGATGACAGCACATCTTGGGGTATTCCCCAAATTGGGGAGCTGCCTCTGGAGTTGGTATGTTCTGCATCCTCTTGTCACAGCTTTAATCTATCCTTCAAGTGGCCTAATGTTGAAGATAAATGTTTCCTGGGGCCTGGGAATTCATAATGGACTGTAATTAATTACAGGTTAAGAAAATAAAACAAGAAATAAGGTGATCATTTTAAAGTTCTGAACAGAAAGAGTCAAGGGTTGGATCTTAACTAATTGGTTTCCTGATAAATGTTTCCTCCAGGGCCTTGGAGAGACCTTTTATTTTAATGAGTATTTGCCAAGATTAGAGGTTTCTCTAAGCTACTGTCTCCTGGTTATCTCTCTCTCTCTCTCTCTCTCTCTCTCTCTCTCTCTCTCTCTCTCTCTCATGCACACACACACACACACACACACACACACACACACACTCAAAGGGTGAGAAATATAAACTTTGTAACAGCCTCCAAGATTTGCTGCATTCAAAAGGAACATTATATAAAGTTACCCTGCAGTGTGTGGGGTGATGATTAATCAGCCCTTCTCTAGTTCTGTGCCCTTGGGGGCCCTCATTTGCATTTTAAGGCTAAAGCTGAGGCTCAGAATGGGTCAGTTTAGGAGTTTCTAAATTAGAGTTGAAACTTCCATTCCCCAAACTTGAATCTACATATAATTCTACTCACCCTGTCAACTGAGAAATTTCTATGATTTTCTTCAGTTATGGAGTAATTTATGTTTCTAATAGTGATAAAATAAATAACCCTCTAATATCCTGAATTAATAAATTCACCATTAAAGGTATTCTCATCTTTTAAAACCTCACTGTATTTTCTAGCTGGGAGGCATGCAAAATTATACCCAGTATTTCAGGCAGTGTATGTGCTAAGGAAAACACTTCCAGCTTTATCAGTGGCTTCCTAGAGTAGTTAACTGTGAAGCTGAAATAAATAGGACTCAGTGGAGAAATGAGGTAGTCCTAGGAAACCATGTCTCCCTTTATGCAGAATTCTGAAAGCACAGATTTGTTAAGTGGTTTTAACACATGTACACAAAGTGATTCTACGTTTCTCCAATTAAGAGTCGAATTCCACACTCTCTGACCATGGTCTGGCCTTAGTGACTTGCTGATAACATAGAATGTGGCATTCTGCATGACTTCTAAGGTTAACTCATATAGATGTTAGAGCTTTTGCCTAGCTCTCTTATGGGGCATGTGTTCTCAGAACCCTGATCCACTAGGTAAGAGGTCTGGCTATGCTGAATCTGTCATGTATGGGAGACCACCTGGAGAGACCCTATGAGGATAGAGATGACTGAGAATTCCAAAGGACTCATGTCCCAGATCTTTGAGCTTTCTCAGCTCATATGAATAAAGAAGCTTTCAAGATGACTTCAGTTATCACCTGTCCTCAAGTACATGATAAACTCAAGCTAGGAATGCCTAGCTTAGTTCAGATATCCACAACAGCCATGAGCAATAATAAGAAACTATTATTGTTACTTACGCCCCTAGATTTGGGGTATATTATTACATGGAAATAGATAATGAAAACAAGGAAAAAGCAATAGGTTGGTCTGACTGGAGAAAAGATTTTATCATGACCACATAAGGACCTGAGTGAAGTCAAATTAGACAGTAGGATAAGTTGGGTCTCAGGGGACCTAGAATTTTTGGTGGAAAAATTCAGTTTTTTTTCTTTTTGACAGAAGTAAACTATTGGCATCTTAAAAGATGATTCTGGTAGAGTCACATAGATCACAACTTGGAAACAGGAGATCCATTGCCCAACAAAAATTCTAAAAGAGGGAAAGGGTAGAAATGAAGATAAAGAGACTGATTTTGAATTCCGACAGTTCCAGTTTGACTTCTGGCAGATCACATGCTCCTGCCTAGTCTTATTTTCTTTCCCTACCCTTTCCATCTCCATGTGATGGGGACAAAGAGATGCAAGTGATGGATACATGAAGTTAAAAGAATAATTTACAAAATGGGCCTATTGAGCTGACCCCCTACACTTTCTTTTCCAAGAAACAATTTACTTGCAGACCTTCCTGACTTAAGTGAACAGGATATGTCACATTCCTCAACAAACTACCTATTATCTACAGAAGAAATGAAGGCCTGAAATAATATCAGTAAGAGAAATGCAAGTTACCCTGAAGGGTGACCCTTTTGCGACCCTGGTCATAGATCAGATCCCAAAACTCGGAGAGATAAAGACCATTCCTCTTAATCATAAAATCTGTAAGAATGTGTGGTTAAGAATCCAAATAGAACCCATCAGCAGGAACCAGGTGACTAGAGTTGTCATGCCAGTAAAGACCTGAAAGTCTGATATCATCCAGCTGTCAGTCAAGACTGAAGAGGTAGACCTGGACAGGACTCTCTGGAAACTTCTCCTGGATACCCAATAAAACCGAAGTTCAGGACAGGCACACTATCCTTCTCCTCTCTGAAGGGAACTACTCTCCATAGAGAGTATCCCCTCCCACCTTCCCTATCCCTTCAACAAACGAATGACTGTTTCTCTGAGTGACATATATGAAATCTTTCTGACTTGATCACAAGAATTGGGGTTTGAAGGGCAGGTCTTTGTACTGCCTCAGTTTGCCAGGAGGCTTCAGCTCTGTAACATACAGTATCTTACACTTCCCGGGCACATGGTAGGCCTTGGCAGATATTTGTTGGCAAGAGAGAAACTGTAGTTTAATAAAAATACTTTTGATTAAAGGAGGAAGAATTTGGTTCTATTTCTGGCTTCAGAAGTTACTGATCATATAAAAATTAAGTACACTCCTTGGGACCAATTTGCTTCTATTGAAATTGCAATAATATTATTAGGTTCCTGAGCTTATTGCAAGCCTCTCATTTCATGTTTAAACCACTCCCTAGACAATTTTATCAATACTCATGGCTTCTGTTATCTCATAGATGCAGAACCTTCTAAACGTAACCCCAATGTGTCCCCAAAATACTGACCAACAGATCATCTAATATCATCTTCATCTGATAGCTATGGATAACTCAGAATCAGCATGTGATAAAATGTAATTGGCACTTCCTTGTTCCAGTCTTTCTCTGGCCTCCTACTCTCCATAAATAGTTTCTAAAATGTTCTTTCTAAGGAGTCATGACCTAATCAAAAGATATAAACTTTAATGACAAAACTGGCCAAAGTAAGAGACTAACAGGAATAAAATGTTTGATTTGAGAATCTGTCTGGTAGAATGGACATTTCCTACAATCACAACCAACTCTCTCTTCCAAAAGGAATTTGGCTTGCCCACATTACCTCATGTGCCTTTCATTTCTCATTTATTAAATATGATTGAATTAATAAGCAGAAATCTCACTGCAAATTGCTGTACCTGAATCAGCTGCATCTCCAAATTAACAATATCAAAAACATTAATATCTGATCAGGATGCCCCCAAATACTGTAGATTGTATACGTCAGTGTTTGTGATCAAAATTTTATTTCTATTATCTCCAGAACATTGCCTAATTTCTTTTATTTAGAAAACACAGAATATCTCTGGTGGCATCTGATTATGGGTTTTCTGGGCTCACAGCATGAGAATTCAAATCATATCTACCAGATAGGATTTAGAAGAATAACAATTTGGACTTCTGTCTGAAAATAACTGGATGACAAAAGATGGTTAGTCCATCTTTTGGCACCACAGTATATATAGACCCTCAACAAAACATAAAAAGGTAAAGCTAGTGTCGTTTTCCCTTGTTAAAGATGACCTAATGATGTGAAAAAGGACACTGGGTATTGCCACCCTCCTTTAGACTTGCCTCACACAGTGGTATCTCTTATCAGGGAAAACACTTAGCTACATTTCAAATCAATCTCCATTAAGATTACAGCTGAGATAAGAAGTTCCCTTTGAGTCAGAATAATTAACTTTTAATTAGTGTTGATTTGATGCATTTTTTTAAGTAACAAGGAAGGAGAGGAAGACTGTAATTTCTTATTTCAGAAGCTGTCTTGAAGTCAGTGGGGTGGAGAGTTTTGAAGAGCTTCTTAGCTCTTTTCCTTAGTGGCTTTGATTTTTCCTAAGAAGCCTGAGCTGATTCACATTTGGCAAGTGGGGCGGTAGTTGGGGACAGCCTAGGTTTGTGGATGGTAATGAGAAAGTTTAGAACACAAGCCAAGCTCTATTCTGCACTATAGGAGCAGGCTTAGAGCTACCAAAGACGTGACTGTTTTCTGTGAGGTCAAACCTGCTTCTTTCTTTCTTTATTTTTTTTTAGTTGTCAATGTGCAGGTTTGATTGGCATTGCATCTGGAGGAATAAGTCATTGATGCATGATCATGCCAGTCACTGATACACCCTACACTTGCTGTAAGTGAAACTAGTGTTCACTCAAAACTCTTAAGAAATCCATCCTGTAGAAACTGGTTATAAGGAGTCCCAGATCATAACAAAAATATGGCAAAATTTCTTCTAGAGGTATGGAAAACTGATGCATATGCACTACAAGAATGTACTTAAATGTAATGAGGGTCAAATGCTTAGCAAAAAAAATGCCATTTAATAACTACCTGTAGAAAGTTTTATTTAATCCATAGAACTAAGCATAAGCCATAGTTCACCCAATTACAAGTAGTCAGAATGCTAAGATGTTATTTTAGCTCTCTAAAAGCATAGCATTTCTTGACTACCAGAAAGAGAAACTTGAGGAAGTAAACATAGGGCATGTTAAAATGGTAGAAATTGGAAGAGAAACAATGGATTACAGATCCGGCTATGCCAGGATCCTTGTTTTATATTAGCTCCCTTCAACAAAAATTTGAAACTTGAAAAAATAGTCTTTGCAGGCACTAATGAAGAAAAAAATTTAGCAAAAACTGTAGACTCTTTGACCTTTGTAGAAAGAAAATGGCATTGTGTGTTTTATAGGTTTTATCCTTGGGTTCCTTTCCATACTACAATGTACAGTGGCTGAAACCCATATAGAAAATTGGATGCTTTTTGGTTTTACACATTTTGAGGGACAGTGACTGAAGCTGACAAAGTAGCCGGAAATGAGAAAATGATCATGAAAAGTGGAAAGGCACAGTGGGGTGTCCCCAAGCTTTGACTCTGAAATCCCTTCACACTCATTGCAGATACTTGAATTTCACATGTCTCCAAAGAACCCAAAAGAGAGCAACAACTGCATAACTGAAAATCTAAGTTGAAATTTCTTCTATTCTCCATTACAGTGGGAAATAAAGAGAGTTTGGAGTTTGAATCCTACCAGGCGAAACAAGTATGGTAGTCACCTTGGGCTTCCCATGAAACCCCAGAAGAGCTAACCCATCAAAGAGAAGGTGAGGAGCAGGGGTTAAGGATCTTCATGAAACTAATGGCAAATTCTAAAGGATACAAAATCTAACAAAGTATACCCCAAACAAGGAACAATTTCTATGTGATTAGCCAATAATTTAATTACTTATTAGAATATATGTTATTTGGAGAAAGGCACCTGAAACCAGTCTTCAATGTAGTATATTTAAAATGCTTAGCATATAATCAAAATTTATCAAGTACATAAAGAAATAAGACAAATTAAGCTAAGATTAAGGGATAAAAGCACACAACAGAAAAAGTGTTAGTGTTTCATAGGTGTTAAATTGATAAAAAAAAAGAGTGATTTCAAGGTGACAAACCATAGGTTAATTATTAATAATGAAAATGAAATATAAGATTTCAAATAAAAGATATGAATTGGAAAATATACAGATGGTCTTAATAGCCAGCTGGAGAAGGGAAAGATAATGGAGTCAAAAATAATGAAAAATATAGTAATGGAAATTATCCAAATTGAAAAAAAAAGGGATAAAAAGAATGAATGAGACCTTAAAACCTGAGACACAATAGCCAATGTTTAGGCAGGTGGATAACAGGATTTCTAATGAGGGAGTTAATAAAAGAAGTGGATTATTTATTTGTAGCTCTGATGATTGTTGCTAATATTGACAGGACACTCTCCATGTTCTAAGCATTATGAGCTCTTACACAGTTTGTCACATTTTCTCAACTTCATGATGTAGGCATTGGTGAACACAACTTTATAGATACATAAAAAGTGACTCACAGAATTGGCTTTCCTAAGTAACCAGAGTAAGAGAAACCTAAGAATATGGCTTTCCTAAATAACCACAGTGACACATACCCTCAGTCTTCCTGATGCCTGCGCAAAATCTCCAAACCCACTTTACCTTTCATTGTTAAGTGAGAGCTCTATGACCTTTTCCAGGTATTCTGAATCTACTACAACTCTGTTTCCACAGGGATGCTAATCCTTATCCTTTATTTACAAAGGAGAAAGTGTTCCAGGAGCTATCATGACATAGCAACATTTTGCAGACTGAAAAAAACCAAACAGTCATGTAATATTTTTCAAGTGGTTAATAAATGCTGATGGGAACACCTTTTACTGACTTATTGGAAATTAGCATGCAACTTGACCAGTGACATCTGGAGTCAACTCTTTCCTTCTTGAAAGATCAATTACACACATCTCCATCCAGGTTCATTTTCAGTGTAGTTTGAAGTTTACATGGGAGAGTATTTAAACTATAGTTTGGCCAACATGTTAAATCAGAGTTTTACCATCCCAACTCCCCACACATATACCAGAGAGCCAATTAGTAAACATTTGCCAGCATTCCATTGATATTTATCAAGCTACCACTGAACCCTAATTTGACAACTTAACATAAGATTTTATTCCTTAATGAATACACATGATTAAAAAAATGAATCAAGAGAAAATTTTATATTCATATGCATCATGAACCTAGAGCATGTGATAGCATCAATTCATTTTCTCTCTGTATCTGGGCTCCAATTTATTTTCTCTGAATTAGCCCAATTCTCAGACAGGTTTTCCCCTTGAGATGAAAGAATTTTCAGGATGAAGGGCATGCCCACTCTTGATCTTCCCAATCACATTCTAAAAATTAGTTTATTTCCTATGCATCTGATTCTGTGGCCAAGTCACAACATTTCCTCTGGAGTTTGGAGGTAGTATCAGCTCCATCCAAAACACAACCTGATAGTAGAGAGCTCTATGACCTTTCCTCAGAGGGAAACAGGGTTAATTTTAGTAATGGAGGGATTCCGAGTTGCATGGCTACCATAATACCAGATGCTCATCAATTCAGCATGCCCATGAATATTCAGGCCAAACTATAGCATGAAATAATGTTTATCCACCAACATATAAACTTGTGCTGATAATGGTTTTCCAAGATTCTGGGGACTTTTGACCTTGCTACTACATGCAGTTCTTCTAGACTCACAGATTGCCTCTTTCACAAAATGAACATTTTTTTGCCACTAAATTATTTGGCTAGGTTGTCAACCAAATTCTTTAGTGTCAAATCTTTTCCACCTGGCATCTTAGACACTCTCTGTGCCACCTAACACACAGTTCTAGAGTAGCATGAACAAATGACAATGACCTGGTTAAAAGAAAAATAAAGGAAAGGGTAAAACATTATTATTTTTTTAATGTTACAAAGAGCATAAAAAGAAAAAAAAACTGAACAGGAGTTTAATCTTCTGTGGGTTTTCAAGTGATCTGGGGTTTAGCATGAGAAATATTAAAGGCAATCTGAAACTTTGAGAAAGAATGTGATTTTATGTTTTCATCTTATTTAAAATGAACGAGGCTGCCAGTTCTCATTTCAGCAACTATATTTTATAAAGCTATGCTTTGTAGGTTGATCCTGCTGCACACATGGATTACTGGAGAGGTACAGCTCAGCTTTCCAGAGCGGGGGAGCATCCCCTTGAGATGCAGCTAAAGAGACAAGCAGAGACAGGTAAATCTCTGGCTTTCAACTTATTTTCCTCATCTTCACTTTTCCCTCTCTTTGAACATGGTTACATTGCCATCACACATGCCTCCTTCTGTCTTGGATGTGGTTTTCATTTTCTTTTGCCCAAGACACAGCTGGTTCACATATTTCCAGATCAAGAAGGGACTCCTTTGGTCCTATGCCTGGAGAAATTTCACTGTTACAGAAAGACTGGTTAGTTCTGTATGTCAGATTAAGAGATCATCTTTCCTGTGAGCGTACCAATGCAGTTTGAAATGTTCTCTCTCAGACCTTGTTATGAAGACTTTTGGAAGCCCACATATGAATTTGTATAGTCTTTTTACTTATTTACTTACTTATTTACTTATTTCAGTGTTGGGGATTGAACCCAGTGTCTGCTAGGCAGCCATGCTACTACTGAGCTACATCCCCAGCCCTGAATTTGTATAGTCTTTATCTTCAATCTACCCTTTTGACTCATTACCCTAAACCCTGCATTTATTACCATCCCATATTTATTTGTAATTTTCCCCTTTACCACCAAAATATCTCTTTTCTTTTTTTAATCTACCCATCTAAATGGGAACCACATTTTAAAAGCTTCTTGATATCATATAATATACCAAACTTGTCCCATCTCTGCTTACTTGGTCCACAACTGTGACACTATAAGCCATTTATTTATTTATTTATTTATTTATTTATTTATTTATTTATTTATATTAGCATAAGCCATTTTAATAATATTCATGGAAGTTTTTGTTTTCTTATCTATTTCCCATTATTATTACTAACCAATATAGTATCCAAAGCAATCTACATACTCCTTACATCTGGGCCGACTACTGTGCATTCCTTGGATACTTAAGGTTACAGTGCTATTTGTTGCTATAATGAACTTAATTCTCTCCTCGACTTTACAACAACTCCATAGACTGTCACATTTTTCCAGACACTGATTTCTTAATTCTTAATTTTCCAACTTAAGTGTATTTCAATGTTGTCTAGATTGTTGCGGGGTGGGCAGGGGATAAATGTGTGTGTGTATATATATATATATATATATATATATATATATATATATATATATATATATATTCCTCCCCCCCATCCATTTATAAGGATTCAATTTATATAGGTATACACACACACACACACACACACACACACACACACACACAAATGCTTGGTGGCTTGAGAAAAATCAAAATTAAAAATTTGAACTATAGTTTCTACTAAATGCATACTGCTTTTGTAACCATTATAAAGGTGAAATTAAGTCAAATTATTGGTTATCAGCAATTATTTATTTGTAAGTACATGCCAATACTGAGTATTGCATAGGACTAATCTACATTCCAAGTTTTAAAAAATGCATGCCAGATGGGCTGGGTTTGTAGCACAGTGCTAGAGCACTTACCAGCATTCGTGAGGAACTGGGTTTGATCTTTAGAAACCACATAAAAAATAAATAAAGGTATTGTGTTCATCTACAACTAAAAAAAATTTTAAAAAATGCACACAAGAGAGCCAAGGTAAAATTAAATGCATTCAATATCTAGACAGGTAATTTGGAACATAATTTGGTGTTTGTGTGGGTAGGCAACATGTAGCTCCAGTCTTGTTATTCTTTGGGAATGAAGATATAAAATTGTAAGATCCTTCAATGTTTCCCCCTCCCCGGAGAAGTATGTGAAATCTTTCACTCCTAAATATGAGTGCAAAAAATGTATATAATAAATAGAAAAACAAGTTTGCTTGCTGCTAGCCTGAGTTCTATGCTTTATATAATGTAGTTCTATTTAAATAGGTAGCCTTTGTATTAATAGATAAGATGAGACCACTTAGTCCTCCAGGGTCTCTAATATCTTACCCCTAAAATGGATCTAAGATTATACCATATGATTTTTTAATTCATTCAATCCTACCAAGTTCTAAATCTCTGGATTCTCATATGAAATATCATAGTATTTTTATTTGTTCTTTTTTTAGAAAAATTCACAAACTACTTATTGAGCTATTCTTGAGCTAGATGATAAGGATAAGAAGAAAATGAAACAGATGTCTCTTATGAGTCTTTCATCTAGTGAAATAAATGATAATACATCTCAACTAAAATGAAAAATCAAAGTCTTGATGTTGAGCAATTTATAGTATGATTAAGGACATGAAAACCACATAGATAGGAAAAAGACCTGAGATTCTTTTTCAAAAGCTCACAGACACGAACATATTGCCCATTAGAGGAAGGAGTAATTGGAATAAGACATTATTATTTTTTTTTAATGAAAGAAAAGCCTTTAAACCGTTAAAATGGGGCCATTGTCAGAGAACTGTGAGGATCAGGCAGCCTGAACTCCAGCAGTGGGAAAGCATTTGGCTAAATTTAGTAAACACAAATCTGGGACATTGGGACCAAGGCTTTGTCAGAATGCATCAGTCATCTGAGAGAAAAGATGTAAGATGATAAGTCTTTTCATATACTGTAGGTTTTTCAAATGGGAAAATGGGTTACATTTGTTCCTATTGCCCCAAGGGGTAGAATTAGCTTTAATAAATAGAAGATTCTGAGGATAGCTTTCGGTGTGTAGAAGCAAGTGAGTCTCCCATCTGACGCACGTGGACAGGTCAGTTCCAAGAGACAGTTTCTCTCACAGAAGATACTAGAGGAGAAGACAGAGAAAGAATAGTGGGGCTGTGAAGAGAGGATCTGAGCATTAGAAGGTGAGGTAGATGGTGTGCTGGTCCACAAGTCTTCCTGCTCATCAGAACCACCTGGGAAGATTTTTAAACATGAAAACATGAAAAGAGTCTGATTCACTTGGTCTAGGGAGAGCCAGAGAACTTCTGTTTGGGGCAAGTAATTCCCAGTTATTCTGTTGCAGCCATCTGCCAGTGAAACCACTGGACTTAGTTCTGCAGAGTGCCCCTTTCACGTTTAGGATTCTCTAAAATGGCTTTTAAAGCAGTCACCTGGTTTTGATCATGCATATTGTGTGATCAGCTGTGCTGTTTGCATTTTGTTCTTTACCTTTTTTAATGCTTCTCTCTTCCATGGGACTGGTTCTTATATAGATGAGTAAAATGATGCTTTGTGAGGTTCTATAACAATGGAGTCAAAACACCACTATCCATAGTGCTCAGTCTGTGTTTCTTTGTGCTTATGGAGAGTTGTTCCTGGAATCAGGAGGTATAGGAAAGCAGAAAGGAGGTGTCCCCAGGAATGTGGCAATAACTGAGCTAGTCTTGTGATCCTTCGATCAAGTAAAGTCTTCTACTACAAATATCAATTAATTACATTTTCCAACAAACCACTGGGTACTAATGTGACTTTTATTATATGTGGATAAAAATAATTCAAGAGATGGAGATAACGGGGAAGATAAAGTAAAAGGGAAAAGCTTGAGGAGAAAACACTCTGCTCTCTGCCAAGCATCTCAGAAAACTCAAAAATTAGCATGACTGGTAAGGATCTCTCTGGAGAATGCCTGCTTGGATAGATAGTAACCCAAGTTGCATGATCAGGAGCTGTCAGTGCCACAGTGTTCAATTAAAGAAAAGTTTTTCTCCAGGCTTCTTTCTTCCCTATTGTTCTGTTCCCCTGAATGTCAGGGAGGTGTTTGCCTTAGGGCACTCCTTTGAGACTCCTCAAGAACACAGTTTCAAATGGAAATGAAGAGGCCTAATCTGTGCCTTTTAAGTAAAGTGCTTTGTAAAAGCTGTGTCTGAATCAGACTCTTGGCCCTGTGTGTGGCTGTGAATTACATTCTCAGCACCGCAGGAAACTCAAGAAAAATCCCAGGTGTCCATCCCAATCTAAAAGAATGAAAAAGAAGTGTACTATTGGATGAAGTCTCTTGCTTTCCTCTGATCAGGCTCCTGACCCCTATGAAGTCGGAACAGGGATCCTCTGGGTCAAATGAGTTGTTGCAAGCCCTCCAGTAACTAGCACACAGGTGTTTGGGTTTCTCATGAGTCCAGTACACATAAAGAATCTACCCCTGGCAGGCAGGAGGCCTCTAATTTGACAAGCAGAGCAATATTAACTACAGGCCCATTTTATCTATCCTGTTTCTCAGGAAGGGTGTCCAGGCCACCATGACATTTGGCATATCATGGGCATGAGAGCTTTCTTTGCACACCATCTAAGGCTGCTCACCCTATAGAAACCCCCAGCCAGAATGTTATGATGAGTGTCTGTATGGAAGAAGATGAGGGCCATGTGGAGTGTTTTTGTTAGAATAGTGGTCTTTTGTGTGGTGGTTGGAAAAGATGACTGGGTCCACCACAGCATGAACTCTGGTGTGATGCCATTAGAGACTGAGTACTGGAACTGATCTCAGAGAACTATTGCCATGAATTGTGTTGGGATTTAGAAGGCCAGGCATTAGAGGAGCCTTTGGAAACTGAGATCTAGGCCGAGGGTGGCTTTCTCCACAGCACTGGAAATCTCATCCAGGATTTCACATGATTTTGCTGTGAAAGCCTTCTCAGCTATAGTTGAGAGACAAAACTCACAGGAACCTCAAATTTTAGACCCCAATGGGCCTGGATTCCTGTGACTTTTCGCCACTTTTGGGAACCTTGTCTGCGTGCGATCTCCAGAGCTTTTACTGAAAGGAGATTCCTCAACACTTAATGGCTCCTGAATGAATCAAAACCCACAGTGTCAACTTCTTCATTCTTGAAATATGGCTAGGCCAATACCATGAAGTTTTTGAGAATCCCATTACCAGAAATTTCTGGAGAACCTTTAGATCTCCTGTTGCTCATCATGACTGAACCAGCGAGTTCCATTTTTGACTGAGTGGAATTCATGAAGATAGTGAAGAACAGAGATGCCAGTGAGTAGGAGCCAGCAGGGAACTGGGCCTAGAGCAATGGAGTGCAGGTGTGTGATCCAACATCTGTGGTGGGCCCCTGTCGTTCTGTCATTGGCTTCCAAATGACATGTGACTGACAAGGTGCATCCAGGAGACCCGAAAATATAAAGGCATGTTGTTGTGGGGAGAGGATTTGGTGCGATGCTCAGAAACAAGTTGCTACGCTCAAGTGGGAAAGATATATGGGGTAGCAGCCCAGTTTGTATTTTTGCCTTCAGACCCTGACTCACTCCATGTGGCATATCTTCTTCCAGCACTGTGTCGTGTTTGACCTTTTAGTATTTCAAAAAAAAAACACCAATTTTCCAGGGAAGCTCTAAGAAATGCCATTAAAACTGGGCGGTGAGCCAAAGGCTTCACAATGCACCCAGGGAGACATTCATACCCCAACGGCCACAGTTACCTGCATAGAGAGGATTCAGCTCTGCTGCCTCCTGTTCCTATTGAAAAATATGAACCCATGTTCTCCTGTTCACATAGACTCAGACCAAGCTTTCATGATCTCACTACAAAGGAAGCTAAAACATAAAGATATATTTCTATTGGACGAATGTCAGAGGCAGATAGTCAAGAAGTCATTAGGCCAGCAAAGTTCCATATTTGTGGAAAGTTTACCCTGTCCTCTACTTTTGGGATCTCTTCTGCCACACCCAAGTTTGTGAGCTCCTCAGATTTTCCAATTCCAGATATGTATTCACAGATTTTTTTTCTTCTTCTCCTCTCATTGTGTATTCTTTAGGGTGATAGTAATGTCCAGGCATTGTGGTGGATGACAGTGGAAGATTTTTATGTGCCACATGTTCCCATGTGTATTAGACTCATTTTCCGTTTTGCCTTTTGAAATATTGAATCTCTGAAACTAATCCATAACCTTCTAGGCTCTGCATCGATAAAATTAATCCTAAAGGAAGAGAAGTAGAGTCACTTGATAAGAGGCATGGTGTATACTTGGACTTGCGTTTTGCTTCATCAGAGATACATATTATAAAACCTGTGACACATTTTTCTCATTTTAGTTCTCCAAGAATTTTCAATATCAACAAATATGTAACTTCCTGACTCCCTGTCTCTGTCGCCTAGGTCACAATGTATATTTTTATATACACATATATAATCCTACTGCCATCAAAGGTATATTTTTGAGAGTACTTTCACTTTGGTAAATACAAATTTCATGAAGAGATCACTGCCCCCCAATACACTGAGTTAACTGAAAATTCAAGCTGTGGTGAGCTTTATACTTCAACAAGTTTAGACATAAAACAATGCAGAGGAAAATGAATATTTTGGGTACATATGTGAAGGATATATATCCCCTTATGAATTTCGATTGGCATACATACTATTACACTTTAATGTATTAAATTATATATATATATATATATATATATATATATATATATATATATAGTATGAATTTGCAAACATGAACTATATGTGTCATATACTTATATTACCTTGATTCTTTCATGCCCATGTGTTTGGATTTATTATCAACTTTTCAGGAGATATTTTTCAGAAATATTTATTTTCTTGACATACATATTCATTTCGGAATACTCAAAATGAACTTCAGTGAATATTGAGTACTAACCCTAATATTTCTAGAGTAAGTGACCCAGTTTAACATCAATGAAAGTATATTCATATGGGACATGATGTGTATTTTGAATTAAATTTTTATTCAAAATTGTTATATTCCTATTTCTTCAGTATATATACATCATAGGATGTATCATTTCATCCACAATTCACAAATTGGTATGCATACGATTCACTTTCATTCACTCCCTGTATCAGATCCCATGTATTTCTCCATGTTGCTTTACTTGATTTTTCATGAGATTTCTTTTATATCACATAACTTTTGAATTCCATCATCATTTTCAAAGCAAAACTCAAACACAATTTGTTATAATTAGTAACCCTAATATTACCACTACATGTATAACTACTTGGATTGAATGTTTGTATGTGAATACCAGATTTCATGTATTCTTTAAAATATCAATTCAATCCATTATTTAAAATAGTAACCTGTTATATTTTTTATTCACCATATGGTCTATTCATACATCATCTCAATATACATAAATCCAGGGTACACCTATTTTTATCCCCAAACTCTAAATGATAGGGTTTCAAAACATGCTCCCAGAAATGGTGGAAAAAATATGCATGTCACCTACTCCATATATTCCTTTCATCACATCATGTTCTGGACACAAAATGCAAAACTCACGATTATCTTATTCTTCTACCAAAGCCTCATTTTAAGGAGAGCATGAATTACTAAAATCATCTATGTCTGCATTGCCTATTGTTTACAAATTTCAATCCTATGATGAGTATACACTTGATTCTTTCAAGGATAGTGTGTTCAACTACCCCCCTGTTGAAATTATCCCTGATCTTATCACTCATTTTGTACTTTGCCTGATCTCCTAACATCCTTATTGATATCTATGTCCCCAAGTGCCTTGTTGTGACTGACTCTTCATGTGTGCTGACATTCCCATCTACACTTTAATAGAAATTCATTGGATTGCAAAAAGGGCCTTTGGTCCAATTCCTAAACTCACTATTCTTCCTTACCCTACACTGGAATCCTGCCTACTCTCTCTATTTCACTGCAAGTTCTCTTTTACATTCAGTAGTCCCAGGTACAAGATCTTAGGTCATTGTCTATGGATTTAGAGGATTCATCTCTACAGAACATAATTCAAAACTATGTATCCAAATCAAGGGCCCAACAAACTTTTGTGCTTCATATCTTACCCAGTTTTCTATTTTCATACTTACATTTCACCTTACATTCGTATAAATATCCCAGTTGCCCAATACCCGTATTCATCCAGCAGAATGACTTTTAACCCACATAGAACATGATATGACCCTTAACCATACTCTGTTCCCTCAATCTATTTTCACATAACAGCAGGTCCTGAGTTGATCTTGCCATACAGGTATGTAGGGAATCCTACAGCTGCTAAGAAGCTCAAAGGTAGATGCAGAAATGATCCCTGGAGCAAAAGTAGGCAGCTAGGTAGGACGTGTGAGGTCTAAAGTCATCTTCCATGACCAACAACCCAGTCAGGATGAAGGGATAAAGCTGAATCAGCTTCTCTCTTCTCAATGCAGGGAAGATGGACACAATCAGGTCTGTGTGGATTGCTGATCCCGGGCTCCTAGGGTGTATAGACATTTATGTCTTGTGAAAATGTCACGGGAATGTGGGGCAGCCTCCATCTCATGGAACCCTTGGAAACAACTGTTAGGACAAAGTGGTTGCCAAGGCAGTGACCTCATTCACTTCCCTGAAGGAAGTGACCTCACCTCACTTCCTTGGTGATGGAACTCTCTGAACTTGGGATCCAGGAGGCGAGGCATCCAGAGGCAGTTCCACTCCCAGTGGGCTCACTTGATTGTCTGTACCAAGGCCAGAGTCATTCTTTGTTGGTACCTAGTGATGTGTGGATAGCCAAATGCCTTGAATGGTCTCAACAGTGGCCTTTCCTGAGAAAGAAGTGTTGGCTCATTGCTGGCTCCTGACAACTACACAGAGATGGCCAAGGAAACCAGAGCTGAGACAGGACAGGTCACTGCTGAGGAACATATTTTCACCCATCCATCAGAGGACAGAGTGGATAGATACAGACCAAATACAGGGGTGGTTTGTGTTTCTCAGAAGGTGTGTGTTTCAATTTGTCGTTTTGTCTCATGTTCTGAGAACATAAAGGAAAATTTTTTTGTTGTTGTTGTTGTTATTTTGAAATGTACTGTTAACTAGTGAGCATTTTCATGTCAGTGGATACCACTGGGTTTGTGGTTAAAGAGAGTAGAGAGAAGAATGCAGCCGTGAATGTGTCCTGTCCAGTGGAAATCTTTGCAGGACTCCTCATGGCCAATTTATGAATGGACTGCTGCTTGCCTTGCAGATGGGCAACACCTGCCAAGATTCTAAATTCCTGTATTCTTCCTGAATTTTGGCCACTCTCTGAAGGGGTTCGTGGTTTTGTGTCCAAGATGTGTACCACATTCAAGCTCTGTGACATGGCCATGGACTGGATTGCTGAAGGGCATGCCAAGCATCTCAGAAAACTCAAAAATTAGCATGACTGGTAAGGATCTCTCTGGAGAATGCCTGCTTGGATAGATAGTAACCCAAGTTGCATGATCAGGAGCTGTCAGTGCCACAGTGTTCAATTAAAGAAAAGTTTTTCTCCAGGCTTCTTTCTTCCCTATTGTTCTGTTCCCCTGAATGTCAGGGAGGTGTTTGCCTTAGGGCACTCCTTTGGGACTCCTCAAGAACACAGTTTCAAATGGAAATGAAGAGGCCTAATCTGTGCCTTTTAGGTAAAGTGTTTTGTCAAAGCTGTGTCTGAATCAGACTCTTGGCCCTGTGTGTGGCTGTGAATTACATTCTCAGCACCGCAGGAAAATCAAGAAAAATCCCATGTGTCCATCCCAATCTAAAAGGATGAAAATACCAAGTTAAATTATTTGTTAATGTGGAATTAGAGGGGTTTTTAGGTCATCTATGTGATTATATGCACAGGAATATGTGGGTCTAGGATTCAGCTGAGAGGTGACCCAGAATACGCTAAGACACACCTATTTTACAAAAACAACCACAAAAGCCTTTAAATGTTTCATTTATCTTTGAAATTTGCTTTAGAATTTCAGAGGAAAAAATAAGAATAAACTATCTAAAATTATTTCAGGAACGTTAAATAGATGTTCAATTATATGAGAGTTTGTTCTTTATGTTTCATCATCCATAAAGATGTTTATGTATAATATAGTCCTATATTTTTGTAGTTATATTCAGATAGAACAAAAATACCACTGTTCAAAAGGGAGCTTTCCTCTGGAATATGTATCTCACATCACTTAACAAGGGTGATAACCATGCAGACGCTTGGAAGAGGCAGGTCCCAGGCTTAGCCCCATTCCACACATGCCAAACATCATAGTTCACAAAAAGAGACCCTTTTGTTCTCTATTTTTTCACCATGATTTTTTAGTCTGCTTTACTTGTTTTGAAAGCTCAGGATGTTTTTCTTCATTCTAATGAGTATCATCTTACTTTTTAAAGAACAAATATGCTAAATAAACTCTCATCACAATAGCCATAAAGATTCTATTCTGCAAGCTCAGTCTACAGCCCCTTCAACACCCTTATTTTTTAAGGGATCATCATAAAAGATGTTAGGTTCACCACACTGGGCTTTCCTGTCCAGGAGCCCATGAAAGCAAGGCGATGGGTGTAGCCACTGAACAGCTCTCATGTACTTTGTTTTATATCCATTTGGACACATCTGGCTCATTGGATAGAAAAAATGTTTCAGTAAAAGATTTTCAGACTTAAGTCTTTCTACCAGCCATCTATTATGTATTTGAACTGAACTGGACTTTAAGTATCATTGACGTTCTGTAGGACCTGTGCTATTTTCAGGCACTAGGCAGCCCAGGATTCACAGCTTTCTACCTCCACAGCAGGGGTTCCCATCTGAGGCAAGCTCTTATGGACCCCCCCCCCCCATAAGTCTGTTCAGCCATCTTGAGTAAGGACATGGAGCGGACACTCTGCTCTCTTGTCACCATCTCTCTGTTGGGCTCCCAAATGCTACTGCTCAATCCCCACATCCTCTTTCACAGTCCTAATGTCTGACTGACAGAATTCACAAAGATAAACAAAATATACCTGGTCTCTGCACCCAGGCCACTTCTTCTTCTTGGGTTCTGCTTATTCCCAAAAGGGAATCCACTTTCCCCTTTGGGTCCAAAAAGGAATGGAAACATCCCAGACACCAATCTTAAAGGAGTGCCTTTAAATAAACATGTGACCATGAATCAGAACACTTCCCTTTTACTCCACCCTTATCAGTGGGCACACTTATTTGATGAACATCCTCACTCTGCTATGGAAATCTAAACTTGAACAACCAGATCTAAATGTTTTTAAAGCCATTGCTCTTCAGTGGACCAAATGATTAAAAACACAGAAAATAAACAAGTATTGATGAGTGAATGGAGAAATTAGTAAAATTGTATGCTATTGTGAAAATGTAAAATAGCAAGTCCCCTTTGGGAAATAATTTAGATGTTCCTCAAATAGTAAAATACAGAGTACTATATGATCTAGCATTTCTTCCCTCAAGTGTATATACTCAAGAAAAAGGAAATCTAATATCCACACAAAAACCTGTATATGAATTTTTACAATAGCATTATTCATCTGTATGAGTGGATAAAGAGAATGTAGCATATCCATTCAATAGAATATTATTTGGCAAATAAATAAATAAACCCTTATGACATGCTGATACATGCTACAATTTGGACAGACCTGGAAAACATTATGCTAAGTCAAAGAGGATTGTCATAAATGGCCACAAATTCTATCATTGAATTTATATGAAATATCTAGAAGAGATAAATCTATAGACACAGAAATATATTACTGGGAAGTCCTGGGGGCAATGGAGAGATTTGGTCAATGGCCACGGAATGCAGCATTTTCTGCATTTAACTTCACAATTAAAATCTAATTGTGATGGATGCTCCATTGTGTGAATATACTAAAAGCTGTTGAGTTATTCACTTTAAAAGAGTGAATTGCACTATGTGTGAATTATGCATTAATAAAGCTGTTCAAAAAATAAAGAAAACAAAAGGGAGTCTTTAAATTTTCAGAATATTCACTGCAGGTTTCCCTTGAATATTGAATTGCCCTAGTGAATTACACTGATAGATATAATGAAATTAAGTTTATAAAACCTATTACTCTAGGATAAGGCAAGACCCTGCAGTGTGAGAATTGAGTGGATAATATTGCCACCTGTGGTCCAGTGGGTCTCTCTCCTGAGAGAAATTCCATAAACCTGTCAGCCTTATTTTCCCCCACAGGACTTTGATGTGAGCTAATGTGTAGCCCCAATAAGTTTTCTTACAATTACCTTTCTGGAACTCAGCCTTCAATGTCTGCTGATCTTCCCTTAATGGCTTTTGACACAGGTGAAATTAGAGAACACAGAAAATACAATCAAGGATGGCCCTGAGACCTAGTGGCCCCACCACCAACAGGGCTTTGTTGTCTGAGTGCCTTGTGATTTAACAAAGAGTTAGTCCTTTCTCATAAAATTTGCAGAGTTTTATAATCAGACTATTAACCTTTAAGAAAGACTGTGTGGCTATGCTGGGGAGCCAAAGTGAGGAGACAGTTGGGAGATAAGGGGGGATCTCTTACAAGTTAAGTGTCACACTTAAATTACAGAGTGTTAAGCCTATGCAACTGAAAGTCCATCATTTTTTAACCTATAAGAATGAACAGATCTTTGTGTGTGTGTTCGCAAGGGAAGTTTGACTTCAGTTAATACTGGGTTTTTAAATAGCAAATCTTGGCTCTAATGTCTTATTGGCAATACCTCCACTTACTTCCATACCGTGTTTATTTTGGGCTGCCAAGTGCCAATACAGAACATAAGGACCCTTGGTGTTCCAGGAAACTCTGTCTTTATCACAGTTACAGATCAATCTGTGGACCCAGATCCACACTACCAACTGTAAGTAGACCATCCCTGCCCTAGAATCAAAGTTAATTTAACTCTGATTAAGGTTTGATCAGAGCCCACTGTGGCATCCACATGCCTGTAATCTCAGCTACTGGGAAGGTTGAGGCAGGATCACATCAGCCTCAGCAACTTAGAGAGGCCCTGTATCAAAATGTAATAAAAAGGGCTTAGGATGTAGCTCAGTGGTAAAGTACCCCTGCTTTCAACCCACAGTACCCCACACACACACACACACAAAAGTTTGGATTAGAAAAGACAACATGTGCTTATGTCTATTTTCTATCAGATATTTATCCCCAGGTTTGCATTCATTGTCCTAACTCTCTAGTGCAAGACCACCAGTGCACACTGCAGTCAGATCTCTATGTGCAGGGAGAGGGAGGGTGTGTGTATGTGTATGTGACTGTGAAGAAGCTGGCAGAGGGCAGTTTGCCTAGTCCTGCAATTAGGAAAAATATAATTATTAGAAGTATAATAATATAATTCATTGATTTTAGAGTAAAATATCTGAAATTCAAACTTAGTAGAGGGATGATATAGAAAAAGCACCTTATTCCTCTAATTCTGACTTTCCAAAGCTGAAAATGGCCACAAAGACTGAACCAATTATAGCCTCATGGTAAAGATGAAAAAATGGAATAAGGCATAGGAATTTGTTGTATATATAGGGCAGCCTTTGCTAATAATAATTCATGTGTTCTCTGGGTCCTACCTAGAGGGTTACTCTCTTCCCTGTAGGTGTGGTCTCCTAACTTTAGACTTATTTTCTATCTCTTTCCAGCTGTCTCAAGCCATAGAGTAATTATGGAAAGCTCTGAGTATCCCAAAGTGTGAATTGGGCTTTCACTTTCTGTTCTCTCTGAATTTTCAATGAGATTCAAGCAGCTGACCATCTCAGCTTCAACTCAAAAGCTCAATTACGTGAAATATGCACCCTTGAGCATTTGCAGCTGCCAATGGAGGGAATTTGGGAAATTAGACTGGGAAATTAGACTGGGAAATTAGATTGAAGTAGCTAAATGCTGCCAATTCCTATTTTCCAAGCTTCTAGAGATTAAGACCACCATTTAAAGGATTAATATGTAAATGATAAGCATATTGATTCTTCTGAAAGGCTTGTGCAATCATAAATAAATTTAAAAACCAGACTTTTCCATGTAAATAGCATTTGGTAGGCCTGGCTTCATGAAAACAAATCATAGTCTTGTCCCATCAAGACGGACAAAAGATGGCACTTGGTAAAGCACAGAAACTTATCACACTCTCTAAAGTTTAGCTACTTTAATATATCTGTCCCTGTCCATTGCCCAAGGTAGAATGTGCTGCAAAGGTGCACCCTAATCCAGGATGGCTATTTCTGAACCCAACCTTAAGATGCAAATGCAGCTTCCTACTACAGATAGCATAGCATATCATAAAATCAGCTGGTGCTGTCTTTGTGACTCAGAGGCACATCTCCCAGATTTGTTCTCCTTCATTACCAGTAATGTTTCTTCCATAGATAATACAACTATTTCCATCAGCTATTTCCTCTTCCCACTATAACACTTTCCTATCACTGACCCCACTCCCACCACTAATCAAAATAATATCCTAGGAAAGATTTTTGTCATAATCCATTTATCTTTTACAGTAACCTTCAGTGACCTAGGTGAAATCATTGTGAAAACATAAGATTTTCATTATGGTGTCAACTCAGGTAGCCAGGGTCTGAGGCAATTCATTAAGAGAGATTCAGAAACAGCATCTAGGCTTAAAGTGGGGTTGTGATGGAGAGGAAAGGGTAGTGAGGATGATGTAATCACCAATTGCTAATGTATAGAATTTAGGTCACATTTGAAGCAGACTTCTAGATGTTCCTGTCTCTACTTGGGGAGAGTTAGGGCATAAGTCAGCATGCCTGCCTCAAATGGGACAAGATAAGGAGTTGTTTGCATGTAGCAAGACAAAATAATGCTACTTGTAAAAAAGAGACCAGTCCTTAGTTTTGAAGTAAATTCAGAGTGCAAATTTTTCTCTCAAGTAGAAAATTTTATTTTGCACTTCTTTTCTATCATCTCATATACAGTTAACATCTATACAGATTGTAGTATAAGGAATCTCCATATCATTGTGAATTAGAGAGGGCAATGTATGACATTTAGAGTAGGAAATAGCATTCAGTGTGAGTCAACGCTTTTTAGGGCAATGTAGGCAGGTGGGTCTGAGACTCTTCTGCCTCAGTTGATTGATCACAAACATCTGCCTTGGGCATAAGAGTACAGGAGTAGAAAAGCTGACATCTTGCATTGGGGATTACTGCTTAGTAAGAAGAGTACCATAGAGTTCTACATCCAGTTCTGACAGATTGTCTGATCTTAGTCAAATCATGTTACCATTTGGGCTTTGACTGATTATGAAAGACTAGAAATACAAATGGATAGAAACATGAAATCTCTTCACTTTTTTTAGACTTTAGTCTAAAAAAATTTGGTCATAATTTCAGACTTTAAAAAGGTGTATGGTTTGTACAAATAATTTTCCCAAGCGCTCACCCAGATTCCCTAAATGTTAACAAGTTTCTCTGTCCTATGAACATGCCTAATGGGTTCTCTCACTCCCACTTCCTGTTTCTCTCCTCCCAACCTTCTTTCTGTATCCTATGTGTCTATCTATACATCTCTGTATACACACACACACACACACACACACACACACACACACACATATTTTTTTTTATTTTTAAACACTTAGAAATAAGTTGCAGGGGCTGGGGTTGTGGCTCAGAGGTACAGCACTTGCTTGGCGTGTGTGAGGCACTGGATTCCAATTTCAGCACCACATAAAAATAAAAATATTGTGTCCACCTATAATTAAAAAATAAATATTAAAAAAATAAGTTGCACATGTCATGCTCCAGTCATGTCAAAGGAAAGGATTTGTTGCACTCAACTGTCATTTATCTTTAAATGCCTGTAATTTATAAGACTTTTTAATTTTTTGCTTCCTGACTTTGTCATTTTTGAAGAGCAAAAGTTAGGTATTTTGCAGGCTCTGTCCATCTAAGTTGGGGATGTCTTATATTTTTTTTTTAATTTTTTTGTCCTTGTAGATGGACTGCATGCCTTTATTTTATTTGTTTATTCTATGTGGTGCAGGGCCTCACTTGTGCTAGGCAAGGTCTCTACCACTGAGCCACAGAAAAGCTCTGTCTTATATTTTTAATGTCTAGATTGACATCATTGTTGACTGGAATCCTACATAAGGTCTAATAAGTTCTATTCTGCTCTAGATTGTGTGCATGACAATCGTAGGCACATGATGTAGATTTGTTGTATTCCTGATGTTAACCACGATTACTTGGTTTTAATAATTTGTTCCTTCTTAATTAGTAACTTGCAAATAGATGTTTTGAAACTAGGCAATTATCCTCCTCCTACATGCTAATATTTCACCCATGAATCGCAGCACCTATTGACAATTCTTTCCTGTAACAATGATTATGGCAACTGCCAGTTGATAATTTTCTAATTCCATTAGTCTTCTACATTTATGACTTTGATTTGAACTGTAAGAAGGAGTTCTCTTCTTATTTAAGGATTTATATCCATGTGGTCTCATGAATTATTATTTTATTAAGTGGATTAAGATCCTTTACTATCATTATTTATTTAGATGTGCTCAAATGATTCCAGATTTAGTAAGTGGTTCCTTGCAGACTTGGCATTCTGTGAGTACTTCTTTGCTTTATGGCACAGAATAATATTTTGGGCATATATTGTTTCTGTTCTATCTGTCTCCAAATTCTGCCACTTCTTCAAAATATGTTCATTCCTTTTAAGTGAAAAGTATGGTTAGAAGCCAAAATCTAATTACTGGATGTGTTCATTGATAGGTTCTCTCAGTGGCCAGAGTTAGAAACCCTGGTTATGGTTTATACGCTCATACTCCTACATTTATATTTATATGCATTTATCAATAGATCTATATTAATAGATGCACCTATACACATATATCTGTATACATACAATAAATGTAACTATGTACACACATACATATGAACATACATGAGAACCAGAAATATCCATCATAGCTATTGATCTACCTGACAATCTTAAGTTTTACTCCAAATTCCAGTCAAATACTAGAGGCATAGAGTCCTTTCACCTCTCCATATTTTAGCTTCCTTCTCTGACAATGGAAAACATAGCTCTTAATATCCACATTATATTTGCTTATTTGCCTAGACCTAGAATGCACAGAAAATGTTTTCTTTCTTTTGAAAATAATATTTATCATATATTTTCTTCATTTCTGTTAATATGTAATTGGGGTTTGTCTTTTTTCTTTTTTAATTTATTTTTTACATACATGACATGGAATGTATTACATTCATTAATACCCATTTAAAGCATAAATTTTCGTAACTCTGTATAAAAAGTTTGTTCACACCAAATTATGCCAATATACATGTACTTTTCATCATTATACAAAATATATGTAAGAAGATTTGGAGTTAGTGTCAGCATACCTTATATACAAATAGAGATATGAAAAATTTTGGTATATATGTGTAGTAAGAATTGTAATGCAAAAAAGTACAGAAAATGGTTTTAAGTTGCCAACCCATCATGCTAGTTTTATGTCAAACTTCTTAATATTTTATCCCATCACATCTAGACATAGAAAAAGAACTTAGCTATTATGATTTGCTGATATTAAATAGATGAGAAAATTGAGCAGCTGAGTCTCAACTGTCCCATGTCAAGATATATATAAAAGACATATATATGTACACTTAAATAGTCACATAGATGTTACAAATTATACTAAGTGATATCTACTTATTATATATATTATATGTGTGTCATTCCTGGGTATGCGATTGTGACAATAATAGGACTTTCCTACCCTAATGAAATTATGATTTGGAAAATGTATTTTAAACTGTATATATTAATAAAAATGTTAATGAGTTATAATTTAACTTTTTGCACTTTTAGAGTTTACTTGAGGTGATTAGCCCTGTCAGAGAGGTTATTATAAGTATATGTAAGGAAAGGAGCTGAAATGATCTGGAATTAAAGGCCAAGTTGGCACTACTTAGGAGCCATTTGAGGTGGAGGCAAAGAGTGGTCCAGAAAGAAGATACTGTTTCTTAAAGGGAATGGTGAGCATGAGGGGCCTGAGGAGATGTGCACGTGGTCACACTGAGTGAAAGACAGAGTGGGAGGAGTGGTGTCCCTTAGAGGAACAACTCGGCTAATGGAGGTGGCACCCCCAGTTCAAAAATTTAAATTATCAATCTAGGAAAAAGAGAAAAACAACCATACTTAGTTTTTTAAAGCATACAGTTTAGCAGGAAATTGGAGAATCGTCAAAGCAGGACAAATGTGCATTGAGTAGGCCAATTCAGAAGCTCTTGCAGTAGGCTGGTCTTTTACTTTAAAAGTGTGGATGATTGAGAATCTTTAAATATTGAGAATTTAATAATTGAGTTCCTGCATTAGGGGATGGAGATGAAAAGAGTTGGATAGACATGAGCAATATTCAAGAGGAAAATAGCTGATACGTGTAGATCTTTGGGGCATGGAGTGTAAAGGGTCTGTTTAAGGATAGCACTCAAGTTTGTGGCTTGCAGAGAAAACAATGTATGGTGATTTTTGAGGAGCCCATGTTTGGGGTAGACATTCAGGTATTTGGACTGAACATTTCAAGAACTTGTGAGACTTTTGGGCTGTCTTCTGGGAGAAATAGAAAGTGTGACTTATCAAGTGAGACCAGAAGTTATAGGAGAGGTCTGAGTCAGAAAGACAGGCCTGAGTGTGAGTCACCTGCAAAGGGGTGGCATTCAGAGATGTAGGTGGAAGTGAGATGGAAAAGAATAGAGAGTAGGAGGAAAGAGCAGCTCATCCTGAGGCATGAGGGATACCAGAGTTTAATAACTAAGTCGAGAGAAGTGAACTTGGCAAGTGAGAGAAAGAGAAAACAGAATAGTGTGAGTCATGGAAATTGGCTATAGATTTTTAAAAAATGGTGTCAAGTAGTTATAATGGATGAGAGGAGAAAACTAAAACTGTTAGTTCGGTTTAGTGACATGGAGCCCTTTCTTAACTTTAGTGAAATCTCTGGGAAAAGGTGGTCAGCATTGGAGTCAAAGGAGAGTGGGCCAGGCAGTAAGGAAGGGGTGAGGCGGTGAGGAGGCCTTCTGAGCAGGTTTGGCTACAAAGAAGAAAGAGGGATACTAGAAGTTGGAAAATGTTTCAAAGAAAACATGGAAGTTTGTTCTGGGTTTGAGATTCTAAATCTTCTTCTTCTCCTTCTTCTCTTCCTTTAGATTCTGTGCTTCAGCAAACCAGACAATTGCAAATATCAAGCTGTCACAGGACTAAGTTAAGAGAACCCATCTAGGTTCTCTAAACCCATCATCTCAGGGAGGAAGTGCCTAGGTTGCTGCTGGAAAGGTTCCCAAGCTGTGAAGGTGACATTTAATGATCACTAAATGATCAATGTAAGGGTCTATATTGACCAAAGTGCAGTGCTGGAGAACATCTCAATATTAATAAATAATATTCTTGCGAATACAGTCAGCATTCAAAAGTAACAAACCCACTACTACTTTATGTGGCCAGTGACTGTGACATTTCTGTTTCCCTAAGTAATCTGTCTCATTAACTGAAGCTGTCTACTTACTTGTCCTTAACTCACTTAATGCTACCACTTGGATAGACACAGACTGCCTGAAACATCTATATTTTTTATGATCTCCCAAGCCCTTCTTCTCAATGGCTCCTTTTGTTTTTATTGAGTGAGTTTTATGGTGGTAAAAAGGTTGCAAACTGAAATCTGTCACTTTCTGGTTAGCAATAATTTAGCATCTAAGGAGAAAAACTGCTAGGTCATGGATAAGTGCAGTAGCTCAGGAGCTGATGTTCGAGGCACAAGTGGGTTGACTTAAAAGGGACTGATTGTGACTCAGATGTGGAAATTGGGCTGAGAAAGCACTCTGCACTGTGAATGTGAGAAGGAATGAAAAGGGAATTGGACATCAGGCTCCTGGAAAATGTTAGAGCAGAGAGAAAGGAGCACACCCTGCTAATACTGTGAACAAAACACTTATCCAATGTTATCAGCCTTCCTGCTAAACACTGCTCAGAGGGCTTTGGAAGTGAAACTCATTTCACAATACCTTATGATTTGTGCAAACATTTTAATTTTTACAAACTTCAGTTTATGAATCTAAAGTCTAAATGAAAATAAGTTAAAAAACCAACTCCACACTGTGGAGATAGATTTTTTTAAACTTGGGTCCATGGATCAACCTCTTAAACATGGCATCCATCATTCACCTAGTAACTAGGGTCCTTCCACATTTAGTACCACCTCAAGAGAGAAGTCAGATTATTTCCTCAGAGTTCCTTGTATCCAAAATAAGGAGATTGAACGAGAGAAATGATCCGATTCTATTCAGGGTTAACAGTTTATTCTCTTCTTGTTAGAAACTTCTTCAGAGAGACAGTCAGCTCCACCTCAGGGCTTGAGGTGAGGCTGAACATCATGGAGTAAGAGTGAGGCAGAGGGAAGCAGCTCACCTGGTGATCAGGAAGCAGAGAAAGATTCCACTCACCAGATCCAAATATATAACCAAAAGCCACACCTCCAATGCCACACCACTTGCACTGTCTCACATGTGAGCTTTGGGGGGACACCTCACATCCAAGCCATAGCACTTAACATATTTGATGCAACTAATGTTTTGATTTTTATCTTTTGGTTTGATTTCCCAATAAATAGGCTCCCTATATACTTTCCCATGAGAGAATAAACTTGTGTTTTTTCAGTAAAATGCCGTTATGAGAGTATTCAAAAGTACAAATATGTCCATACATTTAGTCTTATTTTACTATAAGGATTCTGTGACTAAAAAAGTATTTGAGCACAAAAACGCAAGTTAATAATGCAACACATATCTTAGATTTTCAAATAGAATTTTTCTGATATTCATGTTTATATATTGAATTGTTGCCTACTATTTATTTGATTTATTTTGTCCTCCCTCAACTTTTATTATAAGCATTCTTTTTTTCAGTCATTCCTTTATTATTATTATTATTATTATTATTATTATTATTATTATTATTATTTTAGCCAGTTTTTAGTTGCTGTGACAAAATACCTGAGAAAATCAACTTAGAAGAGGAAAGATTTATTTAGGCTCATGGATTCAGAGGTTTCAGTCTACAATCAACTCACCTTATGAATCCAGGAAGCAAAGAGAGACATGGGTGGATCGAGAAGGTGCTGGGGAAAAGATACCCTTCAGGGCACACTCCCAGTGACCTGCCCCCTCCAACTGGGCTTTCCTTCTTACAGTTTCTATCACCTCCCAATAATGCCACCAGATTATGAATTGATCAATAAATTAATCCACTGATGAGGTTAAGGCTTTGTGATCTTATCACTTTCCTGATGGTCTCACTTCTGAACACTGCAGCACTGGAAACCAAATCTTAAACACACAAGTATTTGAGGAGACATTGAAGAGGCAAAGTCTGACAGTGTGCAAAAATGATTTCAAAATTTTACACGCATTTTCTAACACGTTAGTACAGTCAATATGCATTAACTCTTACATATTTGACTCTTGTGTTTACATTTCTATTTTATTTATTTTTGCTTAATTATTTTGCCTTTCCCCCTTCTTCTCTTCTTGCTGCATTCTGTAGTCTTTATTGTCTTCTCTTTTTCTTGCCTTGTAAAAATGCCCTGTAAGGGCTGGGGCTGTAGCTCAGTGGCAGAGTGCTTGCCTAGCACATGTAAGGCACTGGATTTAATCCTTGGCACCACATAAAGAGAAATAAATAAAATAAAGGCATTCTGTCCATCTACAAATACAAAAAAAAAATAAATGCTAAGTAAAAATTTTGCTACAAATTTTTTCAAATATTAGTTTTTTTCAATTGCTTGTTTGCTGTGTTTTTCTTCTTTAATGCATTGGACAATTTCAAATAGTAACCATTACTTTTCAAGCTATTTTGCTTTTATTCTGATGATTAAGATGAGTTGTTGGTAATGTTCCCTTAATTTTAGTTTATACTAACTTAAATCTTGTCATGCATGGGATTCTTTTCTTCCCTTCTGTGGTTGATCCATGAATTCAAGTGTTTCTACTGAGAAGTTTTACATTTTTTCTGCCATTAGTGTAGGATTTCTTGGTTCTGGATGAGTCTTGTGTTTATATCTCAAATGGAAATTTCAAACTGATGTGCAGCTCATGAAATTTTGAATCACAAATCATAATGTGGTTCAGGCATCAGTACGAATTTTCTGCTTCTTTCTTGAAAGATCTTTTTATTTAAATACTATTACAAGTACTGGTCATTTCAGTAACTATTAAGATAGAAATTATTTTCATCAGTTCGGCAAAGGCAGAGAATAAATACTAGAAATAAATCAGCAAAGGCTATTAACAATCTGATAAAAAGAAATTTAAGTAGAGTTTAGTTGAATTTTCTAATTTTTAGTTGCACTATGTTTTTAAATATCTATTTATGAATTCATGACATCAGTTAAAGCTGCAGACAGAATATGGTAAAGGATGAAAATGAAAGTAATTAATTAATTAAAATTTTAGTAAAGTGTAGAAAAAAACAAAAAAAAATATGTTTTTTGCCTTTTGATCTGGTAGTTCCACCCTAGGAATTTATTCTAAGTATATAATTAGAAGACTATTCAAAGGTACAAACATAGGAATATTAATCATATCATTGTCTATAAATATTGGAACATTTTCAACTATCTTAAAGGTCCAACAGTAAATAATTGACTAAATAAATTATAAAATAGCTACACAATGGAATATGTTAAAGCTATTAAAATAATTTATATAAATTCATTTATTATACATTAATATTTAGTTAGCTTTAAAATTGGTGTTTATAAATTTTAATTGATATTGTATCAGTCCATTATGAAAGAAAAAATTATATAGAGAAATGCATGTTGAGTTTTATATATGAATATCATAGAGCTTATTTTAGAAGGTGGGTTTATGAATAATTTTTATTTTCTTTTTCATGTTTATCTTGAATTTTTAATATCTCCCATATACCTGATAATTACAAAATGAAATACTTTAAAGCCACAAAGTACATATTAATACAAAATTCTGAATGTCTAAAATATTTTCCTGAGTCAAATTTTGCTAGAATTACTGCTTAGAATTGTCTAATAAATATGAAACCTAGTATCTCATAATTTGTTTTTTTCCCCAACAGAGAACCAATTAGTCAAGCTAATGTCTATCTTTTAGAATTAAAATGTGATCTTCTGAATAATTCATAACTTGATTTTTTATGTGTGTGCTTCCCTGCTGGGCCCCATATATCATCCATGGTCTATAAAAAATTGGAAAGAAAACAGACAATGACACCTTTTGGATGAATTGTCATTTTCATTCTCATCATGGGTCGTTCTGTGCCTGTTCAAACGTCTTTCCTGACACAGCAAATGTTTAAGGGCTCCATCTCTGAGGTTCTGGTTACAAAAAGTATTCTCCTTAAGTCTACTCCACCATCAAATATGACCTAGTCACAAGGAAGAAATACAAGGTAAGTAATTTCTCTACCTTCAACTTTCTGATTTCCTTCCCTAGATTATATGCTACCTGAAATCAAGGACTATGACCTCCCTACTAACATTTCAATTCCAAACAATGCATCTGTCATGGTGTTCTGAGAATAATTTTTTGGAGAAGTAGATGAATAAATGCAAAGTTAATGATTAAATTAGGGAAATGCCATCCACTTCTGGAATTAATCAGATCCTGCATCTTTGAAAAAAATCTTTGTCAATAAACTCAGGAGATGGTAAGCCCTGTAGGTAAAAGATCCATCCAGGTCATGAGGAGAAAGGGAGCATAGTGTCTCTGTAAGACAGAAAAAGGTCATCAGTCCATGGATGGTAATATGAATGTTATGGAAACCTGAGATTCCAGAATTAATAAGTTACAATTTGGGTTGCAGACTCTCATGTACAAAGACAGATGGTGAAGGAACTGTAATTAACGCAGATCCACCACAGGCTCTGGAGCAGAAGAGTGGCATGATATTAATTCTGGCTAAATTTTATGACATACCTCCAATATGGCAGATGTATCATATACATAATTCATACCTCCCAGAACAACCTTACGGGTAGGAGCTTTCCCTGTTTCAGAAATATAGGTACAGAGACTCAGAGAAACTGAGTAACTTCCCAAGGTCATACAACAGGGGAGAGGAAGAGATACTTCCCAGACCCTCCAACTCCCACACCAGTGCCCATTAAGGAAAGATTAAGGCAGCAGTATGTTAGAGGGCACAGTTTTCAGAAAAGAGGGCAGTTGTGCCCAAAGGCAGTTCTCCATTGGTGCTGGGGACTGAACCAGACAGGAGCTCTACCGTGAGCCACACCCCAGCCCTCGCTCTTCTGAAGGGTAGGAGACAGCAGCATTGGGTAGAAGGTGAAGACCCCATGTAAAAAATACCCAGAAATATCCAAGGCTCACAGTCTACTCTGAAGTGAGCGCCAAGAGGCAGTCAAGGAGCCTGAGGAGGAGAGTTACTCTGGGTCTTTCTGCACTCTCAAAATCGACTCTCCCTTCCATGGGCTTCAAACTGTGTCTCACAATAAGGGTAGGCAGGGTGGGAAATGAGTATTTCATCCTCAAATAAGAGCAACTGCTGCCTGTCACTCCAGTCAGTCCTAAATGTGTTTTTTGTTTGTTTGCTTGTTTACTGAATTCATGTCCACTTTGCGTTTTCCTGATTTCCTGCTGGGTCTCTGAGTAGCTTGCAAAACCCAGAATGCAAATGTGGAGGCAGGAAAAAGTAAGTGGAGGGGCTGAAGTAAAAAGAAAAGGTGGAGGTAAGCAGAGAGAGGGCCAGGTACAAAGCCTCTGGCTGCCACCAGTGACTGGTTCAGTGACTCTGAGGACTCCTACAAAGGGAGGCACCTGTGGAGGTCAGACCTTTCTGTGGGACCACCCAGGGAGGAAGCTGGATCCTGCCCTGGGTTCTCTTTCTTCAAGCCTCGGTTGACAATTCCAGGCAGGAGCTCCCCTTGGTGTTTCCAGAGGCACTGCACATACGGTGCTTCTTGTTTACATGGAATGTATCTTTCTTTCTGTCAGCTGAATCCATTTTTCTGAAGATGAGAAATGGTCTTTGCCACTAATACTGCCATGCATGAGTTCAGTGCGAAGAATAGAAAATATTGGCTCCTACTTGAGTTTCAAGGACAGAATTAGGATATTCAGAGACTCCAAAAAAATTAGTTATATTCACAAGGTTAGTTTTATATGCATTTTTTAATCAATGCATTTTTTATGAGCCAGAGTTTAGGCAAAATTATTTTTAGGTACTATCATTAATCCTAAACCCATGCACTTTCAAACTTTTAAGTAAATGTTATGTTTTCCTGCTTTTCAGCTCATATATGGTGAAATTAGGGTTTAGATTCTGGTATGTCTCACCCAAAATTTTAAGTCTAACTACTAGAGTACTCTACATTTAAAGCTCAACTAGTGACTATTCAGAGGTTGGGGCCACAGTCGGGCATTACTTGAAGTCAAGGAAACCGAGTGTACTTTAGTGATCTGTTTCTGGTCATACACTGTTGAAGGCATATTTTTTTGTTGTTCCACAATTGATATGTCTGATTTTTTTTCCTTAGAAAAAGGCATATATAGCAAAATGTGAGATAAGGTTTTTCCATCATGAGTAAATGAAAATTGTGTATAAGGTTTTTTTATGTTTTAATTTTTAAATCCATAAAGTAATAAGAGGTGTATCTGCATCCAAGTGTTTCTGTCTCCTGAGAGGGGATACAATACAGAGCCTATGGAGCAGAGAGTTTCCAAGCAACAACAGAGTCCAACGTGAGTGGACACAGGATAGTCTTAGGGTGGGCCCCCACAGTATAGAAGGGAAACAATGTAACTCCACATCACAGCACTTCTCGTTATATTTCAGTGGAAGAAAAGTTCACAAGAGTGGCTATAAGACACTACAAACTAGTCACAGACAAGTCACCAGAAATGGACAGACCTAGTCCACATCTTCTGCTGCTGAGTGGCATGTGGAGAGAGGATTCCATGCCCTGGGGCTCACGAAGTCACGAAGTCACATATGAAAAAAAACGTTTGTTTAATTCACATTTACACCTATTTAAGTTTTAGACAATTGCTAGCAAAACTTAAATCCTTATTTGAAAACTTCTAGAAAATGCATATTAATATAAACATAAAGGAAAAATTACTTAAACACTCCATTATCTCCCACTATTTTTTCTTTGTAGAGATTACAGATTCGTATAGGACATATGGAGACAAAAATGAACTGTTAGTAAAGAAAGAAATTCAAAAAATATCAGCTCTGAGACAGGGCTATTTCAGGTAGCAAATATATAAATGATCAGTTAACATGTGTCTTTTGGAAGAATATCCTGAATGTTACAGTGTTTAAATTGTTTCAATAAACTGTATTCTGAATAATAGAATGTTAATAAATTAAAGATAAAGGGCACTAAGTTGAAACCCAGTTTGTTACACAGACAAGAGAAGCTTAACAGAAATTTTTGCTTAGGGTATGAGAATCCCACAGTATGACATAACAGGATATTAAGGACATCAGAACACGGGAAGAACAGGAGTTTATGAACTGGATGCCCCAAAGTCCTGTTAACATAGATAGTATTTAAATAAACACAATCATTGATTTGGTCTTAAAGGCAAAATTCAATTATATTACAACCTATGAATAACATTAAATGGCTTTGAACAGTTTCAGGTTAAGAGAAGTGAATTCTTATACCTTGCACACAGAGCAACTGTAGTGGCTTTAAGTCATGTGCTACAATGGAGGAATAGAATCCCATTGAATCAAGGAAGAGCAGAGCCCTTCTCCTCATACAGATACAAGGGGGTTCTTAAGGGTTTTTTAAGTCTATAGGAATATTCAAAATAAAAAAAAGTAGTTAAAGCAATCTAGATTTACATCAATCATTGAATGGATAAATCAATTATAGTATGGTTGTGCAATGGAACATTATTTAGCAGTGAAAACAACTTAAGTAGAAAAGTATTGTCAAAGGTTGGGTTCTGAGAAAACAGAGTCTGATTCCTGGGGCAACAAGTGCATATGAATAATTGAAACATGATTGATAGAAAGAGATGTTTTACTGTGATATCAGAAAAAAAGATCTCAGCTAGTCCTTTGTAGAGCTATGAAATGAGGACAGATTTCCTAAGTCACCTAAAAAACAAAGCAAGTGAGCCATACTTCTGTCCCTTCATGTTCCCCTCCCTGGATAGTTGTCCTTGGAAGGTATCATTTGAGGCAGGGCAGAGTGCTTTAGTTAAGGAATCTCTGGATAAAGAAACTGCTACCAAGTTGCAGAAGGCATGAGTAGCTAAGTTCTGAGATTTCTGGACAGCATACCACAGCACCCAGAGCAGGCATTTGTACTATAT